>NW_024395023.1:0-5540 GCF_016617805.1 Bactrocera tryoni
GATTTAGGGCAACTCAATATCGACTACTAAATGTGTATATACAAGAAAATCGGCTTTATACCTAAATATAAGATTGTCGAATTCTTCCAAATGCACTGCCGCTATGGCCTTATATCAACTTCAGCAAGACGAAGAAGGTTAATTATATTAAATATTTGATGTTATTGATTTGAAGCAACTCAATATCGACTGCTAAATGTGTATATACAAGCAAACCGAATTTATACCTGAATAAAAGATTGACGAGTTCTTCCAACTGCACTGCCGTTATGGCTTTATGCCCATTTCAGCAAGAAGGATAATGTTAACTATCTTAAATATTTGATCTTAGTGATTTGAAGCAACTCAATATTGACTGCTAAATGTGTATATACAAGAAAATCGACTTTATACCTGAATATAAGATTGTCGAATTCTTCCAAATGCACTGCCGTTATCTCTTTATGTCAACCTCAGTAAAATGAAGAAGGTTAATTAACTTAAATATTTGATGTTAATGATTTTAAGCAACTCAAAATCGACTGCTAGATGTGAATATACAAGACAATCGACTTTATATCTGAATATAAGATTGTCGAATTCTTCCAAATGCACTGCCGTTGTGGCTCTATGTCAACTTCAGTAAGGTGAAGATTAAATATTTGATATTAATGATTTGAAGCAACTCAATATCGACTACTAAATGTGTATATGCAAGAAAATCGACTTTATACCTGAATATAAGATTGTTGAATTCTTCCAAATGCACTGCCGTTATGGCTCTATGTCAACTTCAGTATGATGAAAAAGGCTAATTAACTTAAATATTTGATGTTTATGATTTTAAGCAACTCAATATCGACTACTAAATGTGTATATACAAGAAAATCGACTTTATACTTCAATATAAGATTGTCGAATTCTTCCAAATGCACTGCCGTTATGGCTCTATGTCAACTTCAGTAAGATGAAGAAGGTTAATTAACTTAAATATGTTAAATTAGTGATTTAAAGCAACTCAATATCGACTACTAAATGTGTATATACAAGAAAATCGACTTTATACTTCAATATAAGATTGTCGAATTCTTCCACATGCACTGCCGTTATGGCTCTATGTCAACTTCAGCAAGATGAAGAAGGCTAATTAACTCAAATATTTGATGTTTATGATTTAAAGCAACTCAATATCGACTACTAAATGTGTATATACAAGAAAATCGACTTTATACTTCAATATAAGATTGTCGAATTCTTCCAAATGCACTGCCGTTATGGCTTTATGTCAACTTCAGCAAGATGAAGAAGGCTAATTAACTCAAATATTTGATGTTAATGATTTAAAGCAACTCAATATCGACTACTAAATGTGTATATACAAGAAAATCGACTTTATACTTCAATATAAGATTGTCGAATTCTTCCAAATGCACTGCCGTTATGGCTTTATGTCAACTTCAGTAAGATGAAGAAAGTTAATTAACTTAAATATGTTAAATTAGTGATTTAGGGCAACTCAATATCGACTACCAAATGTGTATATACAAGAAAATCGACTTTATACCTGAATATAAGATTGTCGAATTCTTCCAAATGCATTGCCGTTATCTCTTTATGTCAACTTCAGTAAAATGAAGAGGATTAATTATCTTAAATATTTGATGTTAATGATTTTAAGCAACTCAATATCGACTGCTAGATGTGAATATACAAGAAAATCAACTTTATATCTGGAATATAAGATTGTCGAATTCTTCCAAATGCACTGCCGTTATGGCTTTATGTCAACTTTAGTAAGATGAAGAAGGTTAATTAACTTAAATATGTTAAATTAGTGTATTAGGGCAACTCAATATCGACTACTAAATGTGTATATACAAGAAAATCGACTTTATACTTCAATATAAGATTGTCGAATTCTTCCAAATGCACTGCCGTTATGGCTCTATGTCAACTTCAGCAAGATGAAGAAGGCTAATTAACTCAAATATTTGATGTTAATGATTTCAGGCAACTCAATATCGACTGCTTAATGTGTATATACAAGCAAACCGACTTTATACATGAATATAAGATTGTCGAAATCTTCCAAATGCACTGCCGTTATGGCTTTATGTCAAATTCAGCAATATGAAGAAGGCTAATTAACTCAAATATTTGATATTAATGATTTGAAGCAACTCAATATCGACTACTTAATGTGTATATGCAAGAAAATCGACTTTATACCTGAATATAAGATTGTCGAATTCTTCCAAATGCACTGCCGTTATCTCTTTATGTCAACTTCATTAAAATGAAGAAGGTTAATTAACATAAATATGTTAAATTAGTGATTTAGGGGTACTCAATATCGACTACCAAATGTGAATATACAAGAAAATCGACTTTATACATGAATATAAGATTGTCGAATTCTTCCAAATGCACTGCCGTTATGGCTTTATGTCAACTTCAGCAATATGAAGAAACTTAATTACCTTAAATAATTGATGTTAACGATTTAAAGCAACTCAATATCGACTACTAAATGTGCATATGCAAGAAAATCGACTTTATACCTGAATATAAGATTGTCGAATTCTTCCAAATGCACTGCCGTTATCTCTTTATGTCAACTACATTAAAATGAAGAAGGTTAATTAACTTAAATATTTGATATTAATGATTTGAAGCAAGTCAATATAGACTGCTAGATGTGTATATACAAGCAAACCGACTTTATACTTGAATATAAGATTTTTGAATTCTTCCAAATGCACTGCCGTTATGGCTTTACGTCAACTTCGGTAAGATGAAGAAGGTTAATTAACTTAAGTATGTTAAATTAGTGATTTAGGGCAACTCAATATTGACTACTAAATGTGTATATACAAGAAAATCGACTTTATACCTAAATATAAGATGGTCGAATTCTTCCAAATGCAATGCCGTTATCTCTTTATGTCAACTTCAGTAAAATGAAGAAGGTTAATTATCTTAAATATTTGATGTTAATGATTTTAAGCAACTCAATTTCGACTTCTAGATGTAAATATACAAGAAAATCGACTTTATACCTGAATATAAGATTGTCGAATTCTTCCAAATGCACTGCCGTTATGGCTTTATGTCAACTTCAGTAAGATGAAGAAGGTTAATTAACTTAGGTATGTTAAATTAGTGATTTAGGGCATCTCAATATCGACTACTAAATGTATATATACAAGAAAATCGACTTTATACCTGAATATAAGCTTGTCGAATTCTTCCAACTGCACTGCCGTTATGGCTTTATGTCAACTTCAGTAAAATGAAGAAGGTTAATTAACTTAAATATTTGATGTTAATGATTTAAAGCAACTCAATATCGACTACTAAATGTGTATATACAAGAAAATCGACTTTATACCTAAATATAAGATTGTCGAATTCTTCCAAATGCAATGCCGTTATCTCTTTATGTCAACTTCAGTAAAATGAAGAAGGTTAATTATCTTAAATATTTGATGTTAATGATTTTAAGCAACTCAATATCGACTGCTAGATGTAAATATAAAAGAAAATCGACTTTATATCTGAATATAAGATTGTCGAATTCTTCCAAATGCACTGCCGTTATGGCTCTATGTCAACTCAATTAAGACGAAGAAGGTTAATTAACTTAAGTATGTTAAATTAGTGATTTAGGGCAACTCAATATTGACTTCTAAATGTGTATATACAAGAAAATCGACTTTATACCTAAATATAAGATTGTCGAATTTTTCCAAATGCAATGCCGTTATCTCTCTATGTCAACTTCAGTAAAATGAAGAAGGTTAATTATCTTAAATATTTGATGTTAATGATTTGAAGCAACTCAATATCGACTACTAAAAGGGTATATACAAGAAAATCGGCTTTATACCTGAATATAAGATTGTCGAATTCTTCCAAATGCATTGCCGTTATCTCTTTATGTCAACTTCAGTAAAATGAAGAGGATTAATTATCTTAAATATTTGATGTTAATGATTTTAAGCAACTCAATATCGACTGCTAGATGTGAATATACAAGAAAATCGACTTTATATCTGAATATAAGATTGTCGAATTCTTCCAAATGCACTGCCGTTATGGCTCTATGTCAACTTCAGTAAGATGAAGAAGGTTAATTAACTTAAATATGTTAAATTAGTGATTTAGAGCAACTCAATATCGACTACTAAATGTGTATATACAAGAAAATCGACTTTATACTTCAATATAAGATTGTCGAATTCTTCCAAATGCACTGCCGTTATGGCTCTATGTCAACTTCAGCAAGATGAAGAAGGCTAATTAACTCAAATATTTGATGTTTATGAGTTAAAGCAACTCAATATCCACTACTAAATGTGTATATACAAGAAAATCGACTTTATACTTCAATATAAGATTGTCGAATTCTTCCAAATGCACTGCCGTTATCTCTTTATGTCAACTTCAGTAAATTGAAGAAGGTTAATTAACTTAAATATTTGATGTTAATGATTTGAAGCAACTTAATATCGACTACTAAAAGTGTATATACAAGAAAATCGACTTTATACCTGAATATAAGATTGTCAAATTCTTCCAAATGCACTGCCGTTATCTCTTTATGTCAACTTCAGTAAATTGAAGAAGGTTAGTTATCTTAAATATTTGATGTTAATGATTTAAAGCAACTTAATATCGACTACTAAATGTGTATATACAAGAAAATCGACTTTATACCTGAATATAAGATTGTCGAATTCTTCCAAATGCACTGCCGTTATCTCTTTATGTCAACTCCAGTAAAATGAAGAAGGTTAATTAACTTAAATATTTGATGTTAATGATTTGAAGCAACTCAATATCGACTACTAAATGTGTATATACAAGAAAATCGACTTTATACCTAAATATAAGATTGTCGAATTCTTCCTTATGCACTGCCGTTATGGCTTTATGTCAACTTCAGCAAGACGCAAAAGGTTAATTAACTTAAGTATGTTAAATAAGTGATTTAGGGCAACTCAATATCGACTACTAAATGTGTATATACAAGAAAATCGACTTTATATCTAAATATAAGATTGTCGAATTCTTCAAAATGCACTGCCGTTATGGCTTTATGTCAACTTCAGCAAGATGCAGAAGGTTAATTATCTTAAATATTTGATCTTAAAGATTTGAAGCAACTGAATATCGACTGCTAAATGTGTATATAAAAGAAAATCGACTCTATACCTGAATATAAGATTGTCAAATTCTTCCAAATGCTCTGCCGTTATGGCTTTATGTCAACTTCAGTAAGATGAAGAAGGCTAAATAATTCAAATATTTGATGTTAATGATTTTAAGCAACTCAATATCGACCGCTAGATGTGAATATACAAGAAAATCGACTTTATATCTAAATATAAGATTGTCGAATTCTTCCAAATGCACTGCCGTTATGGCTTTTTGTCAACTTCAGCAAGATGCAGATGGTTAATTATCTTAAATGTTTGATTTTAAAGATTTGAAGCAACTGAATATCGACTGCTAAATGAGTATATAAAAGAAAATCGACTATATACCTGAATATAAGA
>NW_024395024.1:0-6888 GCF_016617805.1 Bactrocera tryoni
ATTTAATAGACATGTAAAGTTTTTTAGATGTGAATTCCATGCTAAAGATATGAAAAATGAAGAACAAGTTTATAAACAAATTGCTCAATATCATAAAAATGAAACAGGCCATGCAGGAATTAACGAAAATTATGAAAAATTGAAAAAACTAATATACTGGAAAAATTTGAAAGTTTTGATTCAAAAATATATAAATAATTGCGACGTTTGCAATAGAGTAAAATATGATAGAAAACCTTTAAAACCAAAATTTCAATTAACGAAAACACCATCAGATATAAATGAAATAGTTCACGCGGATATATACATAAATAAAAAATGTTACTTCCTTACTTTTATAGACAAATTTGCGAAATTTGCTATGGCATTTCAGCTAGAAGATAGAAACAGTATAACTATTATAGAAAAGCTTAGATTATTCTTTTCTATCAAAGGTAGACCAAGAATGTTAATATTAGATAATGAATTCAACTCAATTAACATAAAAGATTTTTTTAGGAAAGAAGAAATAGAAGTTCATTTTAAAAAACCAAACAGTCATACTGGGAATTCAGATATCGAAAGATTTCATAATACTCTATCCGAAAGAATTAGAGTCCTAGAAATTGAAAAACCAAGCCTCTCGACAGCGGAAAAAGTATTTCAAAGCATAGAATGGTATAACAAATCTTATCATTCTACAATTAAAGCCACACCTCTTGAGGTTATAAATGGAAAACTGATAAGAATTTGATTAAAGACACTATTCAGAAGACTAAAGAAAAATGCATAGGAAAACTAAATAGAAATAGAGAAGAGTTTAATAACACTCAAAAAGAAGGTTACGTAAAAAATTATAAAGCAGTTCGGCACAAATACGAACCAAGGTATAGAAAATTACCATTAGATAATATTCACCCGACAAATATTAAACGTCCAAACAAATTTTTAGGTCAAATACATCTTCAAAATAACATTGATGATAGCAATTGTAATAATTAGCAATGCAGCCAAACTGGAAGTACATGAAATACATACCGACAATGGATACGCAGAAAGTATCACCAACACTAAACAGATTGTTACATCATCTGACCTCGTAATTCACATAATTGACCCTCGCGAAATTCTTTACATACTAAATAATATAACAAAAATCTCGCAAACATATTCACATTTACATTACTACCCCCTATCTAATGAAATTGAAATCTTGAGAGGTAAAATCAAAACATTAATCCCAAGAAAAGAAGTTAGTAGAAAAAAGAGAGGGTTAATTAACGGTATAGGTTCTGTACATAAATTTCTATTTGGAACGATGGATGATGGAGATAGAATAGATATTGAAAATCACCTTAAGAAAGTAGATGAGAATTTACATAATTCAATTACAGCTCTCGACCACCAAATAAAAATTAATAATTTCTTTTCGAACACGTTTACAAAATTAAAACAAATTATTGAAGAAAGAAATAATTCTTTAGTGTATCAAGAGAGAACAGACATAATATTGATTCTTCATGAACAAACAATAAAGATAAACATTCTCAAAGACGCAGTAAACCAGATTCAGGAAAACATTATTTCAGCAAAAAATGGTATTTTTCACCCAAGCATTTTAACAAATGAAGAAATTTATAATTACAACATGGACCTCAACAAACTTCAATATATAAAATTATGCGCCTTGGAATATAAAGAAAATTTGTTAATGTTCGTAGTCAAAATCCCAAAAGAATTTCAATCGGTACAATTAAAAACTATTATTCCTATACCAAACACAGCAGGTAAAGAAATAACAGCAGAAATCGAAAATGTTTTTGAATACAAAAATGTCACTTATAAATTCGAAGAAGCTAAAACACTCAATGAACTACAAATTTCTAAACATTGCATCTACTTATTAAATTGTGAACTCAAAAATAGCATTACAGAAATTTTACAAATTGATGAAGAAACTATTTTAATAAAAAATGCAAATGGCATAGAACTAAACCAGAACTGCGACAACAGAAAAATTAAGTTGAAAAACACTACATTGATTCATTATAATAACTGCACTATTAAGACCCTATATAAAACATTCTCAAATACTAAAATTTCATACAATCAGAGATTCTATTATCCAAACTATGATACTCACAATTTCACTAACAAAATTACAATTAACGACCTTGTATTTAAAAACGAAGAAAATTTAAAAGAAATTAATGAATTAAAATATCACAAAAATATCTCTCATATTGGAATATCAATTTTAAGTATTATTGTGATTATAATAATAATTTTAATATCTTGTAAAATTAAAAAAATGAAAAACAATACTATTCAAACTCAGGAGAGTTTTCCATTAAGGGAGGGAGGAGTTAGTGTACACTATCATCCCAACCAGACACCACACAACAAAATACTATAAATTGGACAAAATAAAAGATTAAAGAAAAACAAGTAAACATTACAAAAAATATAAGATAACAAGTAGAGATAAAGAACATAATGCAAATGTATACAAACATGTTTTGGTCCTTATGTTTGACTATAATGATAACCCTAACATTATCGGGTAAACCCCACAGTCATGTTTGTTTGCATTCAATAGAAAATAAGATTACATTTTACAAATATTGTATTCATAATGCAAATGCATACAAACATGTTTTGGTCCTTATGTTTGACTATAATGATAACCCAAACATTATCGGGTAAACCCCACAGTCATGTTTGTTTGCTCAATAGAAAATAAGATTACATTTTACAAATATTGTATTTCATAAGAAAATAAACAAAACAAAGAAATAGATTAAGAAAATTGTAATCACTTTAGTAGTTATATAAGCAGAACATAACTTGAAACATCAGAGAATAAAATATAATGTCATAGAAACAACATCATTGGCATTTTTATTCCTCCGCTCGAACAAACCTAAAACTCACATTATGCAATCGTGAAATTATGAAATTTACATATTTATGCTATTTAGCCGTTTTGATGTTATTGGAGCTTTCACAGAGTTGTCGTATAGCCATACCGATAGTTTCTTTGGAGCCATATCACAATCTTAAGTTAAGGTATAGAATCGATTTTTTGATACATGCACATTAAGCAATCGATATCAAGTCGCGTAAAAATATGAACTTTACATATTTATGCTAACTAGCTGTTTTGATGTTATTGGAGCTTTCATTGAGCTGTCGTATAGCCATAGCGACAGTGTATTTGGAGCAATTTCACAATCTTATATTAAGGTGTAGAATCCATTTTTTAGTACATGCACATTAAGCAATCGATATCAAGATGCGTAAAGATATGAACTTTACATATTTTTGCTAATTACCCGTTTTAATGTTATTGGAGTTGTCATAGAGTTCTCCTAAAGCAATAGCGACAGTATCTTTGGAACAATTTAACAATCCGAAATTAAGGTGTAGAATTGATTTTGTGGTACATGCACATTATGCAATCGATATCAGGTTGCGTAAAAATATGAACTTTACATGTTTATGGTAATTAGCCTTTTTGAAGTTATGGGAGTTGTCATAGAGTTGTCGTATAGCCATAACGACAGTGCATTTGGAGCAATTTCACAATCTTAAGATACGGTGTAGAATCGATTTTTTGATACATACACATTGAGCAATCGTTATCAAGTTGCGTAAAAATATGAACTTTACATATTTATGCTAACTAGCCGTTTTGATGTTATTGGAGTTGTCATAGAGTTGTCCTATAACAATAGCGACAATGTATTTGGAACAACTTAGCAATCCTAAATTAAGGTGTAGAATTGATTTTTTGATACATACACATTAAGCAATCGATATCAAGTTGCGTAAAAATATGAACTTTACATATTTATGCTAATTAGCCTTTTTGAAGTTATGGGAGTTGTCATAGAGTTGTCGTATAGCCATTACGACAGTGCCTTTGGAGCATTTTCACAATCTTAAGATACGGTGTAGAATCGATTTTTTGATACATACACATTAAGCAATCGTTATCAAGTTGCGTAAAAATATGAACTTTACATATTTATGCTAACTAGCCGTTTTGATGTTATTGGAATGTCATAGAGTTGTCGTATAGCAATAGCGACAGTGTATTAGGAACAATTTAATAATCCGAAATTAAGGTGTAGAATTGATTTTGTGGTACATACACATTGTGCAATCGATATCAGGTTGCGTAAAAATATGAACTACATATTTTTGCTAATTACCCGTGTTGGTGTTATTGGAGTTGTCCTATAGCAATAGCGACAGTGTATTTGGGACAACTTAACAATCCTAAATTAAGGTGTAGAATTGATTTTTTGGTACACACACATTATGCAATCGATATCAGGTTGCGTAAAAATATGAACTTTACATATTTATGCTATTTAGCCGTTTTGATGTTATTGGAGTTGTCATAGAGTTGTCGTATAGCCATAGCGACAGTGTATTTGGAGCAATTTCACAATCTTATATTAAGGTGTAGAATCCATTTTATAGTACATACACATTAAGCAATCGATATCAAGTTGCGTAAAAATATGCACTTTACATATTTATGCTAACTAGCCGTTTTGATGTTATTGGAGTTGTCACAGAGTTGTCCTATAGCAATAACGAAAGGTTTTTGGAACAATTTAACAATCCTAAATTAAGGTGTAGAATTGATTTTTTGGTACATACACATTATGCAGTCGATATCAGGTTGCGTAAAAATATGAACTTTACATATTTATGCTAACTAGCCGTTTTGATGTTATTGGAGTTGTCATAGAGTTGTCGTATAGCCCTAATGACAGTATATTTGGAGCAATTTCACAATCTTAAATTAAGGTGTAGAACCGATTTTTTGATACATGCGCTTTAAGCAGTCGATACCAAGTTACGTAAAAATATGAACCTTACATATTTATGCTAACTAGCCGTTTTGATGTTATTGGAGTTATCATAGAGTTGTCGTATAGCCATAGCGACAGTGTATTTGGAGCAATTTCACAATCTTATATTAAGGTGTAGAATCGATTTTTTGGTACATACACATTAAGCAATCGATGTCAGGTTGCGTTAAAAAAATATGGACTTTACATATTTATGCTAACTAGCCGTTTTGATGTTATTGGAGTTGTCATAGAGTTGTCGTATAGCCATAACGACAGTGACTTTGGAGCAATTTCACCATCTTAAGTTAAGGTGTAGAACCGATTTTTTTATACATACACATTAAGCAATCGACATCAAGTTGCGTAAATATATGAACCTTACATATTTATGCTAACTAGCCGTTTTTATGTTATTGGAGTTGTCATAGAGTTGTGCTTAAGCAATAGCGACAGTGTTTTTGGAACAATTTAACAATCCGAAATTAAGGTGTAGAATCCATTTTTTAGTACATGTACATTAAGCAATCGATACCAAGATGCGTAAAAATATGAACTTTGAATATTTTTGCTAATTACCCGTTTTAATGTTATTGGAGTTGTCATGGAGTTGTCGTATAGGCATAGCGACAGTGTACTTGGATCAATTTCACAATCTTATATTAAGGTGTAGAATCGTTTTTTTGGTACATACACATTAAGCAATCGATATCAGGATGCGTAAAAATATGAACTGTACATATTTATGCTAATTCGCCGTTTTGATGTTATTGGAGTTGTCATAGAGTTGTCGTATAGCCATAGCGACAGTGTATTTGGAGCTATTTCACAATCTTATATTAAGGTGTAGAATCCATTTTTTAGTACATGTACATTAAGCAATCGATACCAAGATGCGTAAAAATATGAACTTTGAATATTTTTGCTAATTACCCGTTTTAATGTTATTGGAGTTGTCATAGCGTTGTCCTATAGCAAATAGCGACAGAGTATTTGTAAGAATTCAATAATCCTATATTAAGGTGTAGAATTGATTTTTTGGTACATACACATTATGCAGTCGATATCAGGTTGCGTAAAAATATGAACTTTACATGTTTATGCTAATTAGCCTTTTTGAAGTTATGGGAGTTGTCATAGAGTTGTCGTATAGCCATAACGACAGTGCATTTGGAGCAATTTCACAATCTTAAGATACGGTGTAGAATCGATTTTTTGATACATACGCATTAAGCAATCGTTATCAAGTTGCGTAAAAATATGAACTTTACATATTTATGCTATTTAGCCGTTTTATGTTATTGGAGTTGTCATAGAGTTGTCCTATAGCAATAGCGACAGTGTATTTGTAAGAATTTAACAATCCTAAATTAAGGTGTATGATCGTTTTTTTGATACATGCACATTAAGCAATCGATATCAAGATGCGTAAAAATATGAACTTTACATATTTCTGTTAATTAGCCGTTTTGATATTATTGGGGTTGTCATGGAGTTGTCGTATAGCCGTAGCGACAGTGTATTTGGATCAATTTCACAATCTCATATTAAGGTGTAGAACCGATTTTTAGTACATACACAATAAGCAATCGATATCAAGTTGCGTAAAAATATGAACTTTACATATTTATGCTAACTAGCCGTTTTGATGTTATTGGAGTTGTCATAGAGTTGTCGTATAGCCATAGCGACAGTGTATTTGGAGCAATTTCACAATCTTATATTAAGGTGTAGAATCCATTTTTTAGTACATGTACATTAAGCAATCGATACCAAGATGCGTAAAAATATGAACTTTGAATATTTTTGCTAATTACCCGTTTTAATGTTATTGGAGTTGTCATGGAGTTGTCGTATAGGCATAGCGACAGTGTACTTGGATCAATTTCACAATCTTATATTAAGGTGTAGAATCGTTTTTTTGGTACATACACATTAAGCAATCGATATCAGGATGCGTAAAAATATGAACTTTACATATTTATGCTAATTCGCCGTTTTGATGTTATTGGAGTTGTCATAGAGTTGTCGTATAGCCATA
>NW_024395025.1:0-4481 GCF_016617805.1 Bactrocera tryoni
AGCGATCGATATTGTGTAGCTTCTGAACCTTAACTTTACATATTTAAGATTACTAACTTTCTTTATCTTACTGAAAGTGACATAAAGCCATAACGGCAGTGCATTTGGAAGAATTCCAAAATGTTATGTTTAGGTGTAAAGTCGATATTTTTGTTTATACGCATTTAGCAGTCGATATTGAGTAGCTTCTAATCATTAACTTTACCTATTTAAGATGATTAACTTTCTTCGTCTTACTGAAGTTGGCAGAAAGCCACAACGGCAGAGCTATTGGAAGAATTCCAAAATCTTATATTTATGTATAAAGTCGATTTTCTTGTATACACACATCCAGCAACCGATATTGAGTAGCTTCTAATACTTAACTTCACATATTTAAGTTAATTAACTTTCTTCATCTTACTGATGTTGACATAAAGCCATAACGGCAGTGCCTTTGGAAGAATTTCATAACCTCATATATATATATAATTCGGTCTTCTTGTATATACAGACTTTGTTATCGATATTAAGATGCTTCAAATCATTAGCTTCTTATATTTAAGTTAATTAACTTTCTGCATCTTACTGAAGTTGGCATAAAGCCATACCGGCATTTGGAAGAATTCCAAAATCTTATATTTGGATACAAAGTCGATTTTCTTGTATATACGCATTTAGTAATCCATATTGAGTTGCTTCAAATCCTTAACTTCAAATATTTAAACCAACTAACTGTCTACATCTTTCTGAAGTTGACATAAAGCCATAACGGCAGTGCGTTTGGAAGATTTCCATAACCTTATATGTAGATATAAATTCGATTTTCTTGTATACACACAACTAGCGATCGAGATTGTGTAGCTTCTGAACATTAGCTTTACATATTTAAGATTATAAACTTTCTTTATCTTACTGAAAGTGACATAAAACCATAACGGCAGTGCATTTGGAAGAATTCCAAAATCTTATATTTAGGTATAAAGTCGATTTTCTTGTATACACACATCTAGCGATCGATATTGTGTAGCTTCTGAACCTTAACTTTACATATTTAAGATTATTAACTTTCTTTATCTTACTGAAAGTGACGTAAAGCCATAACGGCAGTGCATTTGGAAGAATTCCAAAATCTTATATTTAGGTATAAAGTCGGTTTTCTTGTACATACGCATTTGGCAGCCGTTATTGAGTAGCTTCTATTCATTAACTTTACATATTTAAGTTAATTAACCATCTTACTGAAGTTGACATAAAGCCATAACGGCAGTGCATTTGGAAGAAATCAAAAATCTTATATTTATGCATAAATTCGATTTTATTGTATGTATATACACGTTTAGCAATCGAAATGGTGTTGTTTTAAATCATTAACTTCACATATTTAAGATAACAGACCTTCTTCATCTAATTGAAGTTGACATAAAGCCATAACGGCAGTGCATTTGGAAGATTTCCATAACCTCATATTTAGATATAAAGTCGATTTTCTTGTATATAAGCATTTAGTAATCGATTATGACTTGCCTCAAGCTTCAAAGATTTAAGTTAGCTAACTTTCTTCATCTTACTGAAGATGACATAAAGCCATAACGGCAGTGCTTTGGAAGAATTCCATAACCTCATATTTAGATATAAAGTCGTTTTTCTTGTATATACGCATGTAGCAATCGATATTGAGTTGCCTCAAATCATTAGCTCCTCATATTTATGTTACTTGACTTTCTGCATCTTGCCGAAATTGACATAAAGCCATAACGGGAGTGCATTTAGAAAAATTCAAAAACCTTATATTTATGTATAAAGTCGATTTTCTTTTATATTCATATTTAGGCATCGATATTGAGTTGCCTCAAATCATTAGCTTCACATAATGTTAAATCTTATATTAAGGTATAAAGTCAATTTTCTTATATATACGCATTTAGCAATCGATTTTGCATTGCTTTAAATCATTAACTTCACATATTTAAGTTAATTGACTTTCTTTATCTTACCGATGTTGACATAAAGCAATAACGGCGGTGTATTTGGAAGAATTCTAAAATCTTATATTTAGGTATAAAGTCGATTTTCTTGTATACACACATCCAGCAACCGATATTGAGTAGCTTCTAATCATTAACTTCACACATTTAAGTTAATTAACTTTCTTCATCTTACTGATGTTGACATAAAGCCATAACGGCAGTGCCTTTGGAAGAATTTCATACCCTCATATATATATATAATTCGGTCTTCTTGTATATACAGACTTTGTTATCGATATTAAGATGCTTCAAATCATTAGCTTCACATATTTAAGTTAATTAACTTTCTGCATCTTACTGAAGTTGGCATAAAGCCATACCGGCATTTGGAAGAATTCCAAAATCTTATATTTGGATACAAAGTCGATTTTCTTGTATATACGCATTTAGCAATCCATATTGAGTTGCTTCAAATCCTTAACTTAAAATATTTAAATTAACTAACTTTCTACATCTTACTGAAGTTGACATAAAGCCATACCGGCATTTTGAAGAATTCGAAAATCTTATATTTAGATATAAAGTCGATTTTCTTGTTTATACGCATTTAGCAGTCGATATTGAGTAGCTTCTAATCATTTACATATTTAAGATGATAAACTTTTTTCATCTTACTGAAGTTGGCATAAAGCCATAACGGGAGTGCATTTGGAAGAATTCCAAAATCTTATATTTATGTATAAAGTCGATTTTCTTGTATACACACATCCAGCAACCGATATTGAGTAGCTTCTAATCATTAACTCCACATATTTAAGTTAATTAACTTTCTCCATCTTACTGATGTTGACATAAAGCCATAACGGCAGTGCCTTTGGACGAATTTCATAACCTCATATTTATATATAAAGTCGGTCTTCTTGTATATACAGATTTTGTTATCGATATTGAGATGCTTCAAATCATTAGCTTCACATATTTAATTTAATTAACTTTCTGCATCTTTCCGAATTCCAAAATCTTATATTTGGATACAAAGTCGATTTTCTTGTATATACGCATTTAGCAATCCATATTGAGTTGCTTCAAATCCTTAACTTCAAATATTTAAATTAACTAACTTTCTACATCTTACTGAAGTTGACATAAAGCCATAACGGCAGTGCATTTGGAAGAGTTCCAAAGTCTTATATTTAGGTATAAAGTCGATTTTCTTGTATACACACATCCAGCAACCGATATTGAGTAGCTTCTAATCATTAACTTCACATATTTAAGTTGATTAATCTTTTACATCTTACTGAAGTTGGCATAAAGCCATAAAAGCAAAGCAGTGCATTTGGAAGATTTCCATAACCTCATATTTAGATATAAAGTCGTTTTTCTTGTATATACTCATTAGCAGTCGATTTTGAGTTGCCTCAAATCATTAGCTTCACATATTTAAGTTAATTAACCTTTCACATCTTACTGAAGTTGATATAAAGCCATAACGGTAGTGCTTTGGAAGAATTCCATAACCTTATGTTTAGATATAAATTCGACTTTCTTGTATAAACATATCTAGGAATCGATATTGAGTAGCTTCTAATCATTAACTTTACATATCAGTCACCGACTAACATTCGTGCTGAGCAGTTGTGTCGCTGTTATTTCCTAGTTTCCGCTAATCATTTAGCAACCCGTGTGTGCTTCTGCTTTGCTTAAGCTACCCTTTCAAACACATTTGGTTTGTCGTATATGAGTGAGTAAGAAAAACTTAATCACAGAATTGTCAGTGTTCTTTGATCAAAAATGCCCCAAGGGGCTCCCCATCTCGGGGACAGTAGGTTTGCTCTGCTTGCCCAGAGTCCCCAACCTAAGCGTAAAAAAGCGAATCAAAAACTGTCGGAAATTTTTCCTACTCTTCCACCTACTAAAAAAGACGATCCAAAATTTATTGTGCTAAAATCTGACGATACTTCCAAGCCTCTTTCAAAAATCTCGTGTTTTCGTGTTCACAATGCTGTTTTAACCAAAAGCAAAAACATAAACAAAATCAGTGAATTGCGTGATGGAAGGCTACTTATTTTGGTAAATAGCAAACTCATTGCTGAGAAATTTATAAAAACCAAATATCTTCCCTCAATTGGATCAGTCACAGCGACCTATCATGAACACCTTAACTCCAATAAAGGTACGATCTATGCACCATTCCTCATAGACGTCCCGGAAGATGAAATAATTGAAGGCCTAAAGTCATATGAAGTGTCCTCTGTCTACAAATTCAAACGAGTAGTTGATGGTGTAGAAAAATACACTGGAGTAATGCTTATCTCTTTTAACTCCTACTCTCTTCCTTCAAAAATTGACATCGCACGGAGAATGACCTCTGTGCGCCCTTATGTTCCAAATCCAATGCGATGCAAATCGTGCCAGAAATTGGGACACACGGCCAAACACTGCCGAAATTCTCCAATGTGCGTTATTTGCAGTCTTCCAATACACTTCCGTGAAAACTGCCAGCGTACGATGTGTATGAACTGCTCCGGG
>NW_024395026.1:0-4408 GCF_016617805.1 Bactrocera tryoni
GGTTTACATATTTAAGTTAATTGACTTCCTTCATCTTACTGAAGTTGGCATAAGGCCATAACGACAGTGCATTAGGAAGAATTCCACAATCTTATATTTAGATATAAAGTCGATTTTCGTGTATATATGCATTTAGCAACCGATATTGAGATGGTTCAAATAATTGGCTTCACATATTTAAGTTAATTAACTTTCTTCATCTCACCGAAGTTGACATAAAGCTATACGGCAGTGCATATGCAAATATTCCATAATCTTATATTTAGATATAAAGTCGATTTTCTTGTATATACGCATTTAGCAGTCGATACTGTGTAGCTTCTGAATATTAACTTTACATATTTAAGATTATAAACTTTCTTCATCTTACTGAAAGTGACATAAAGCCATAACGGCAGTGCATTTGGAAGAATTCTAAAATCATATATTTAGGCATAAAGTCGATTTTCTTGTATATACGCATTTAGCAATCGAAGTTGAGTTGCTTCAAATCCTTAACTTCAAATATTTAAATTAATTAACTTTCTACATCTTACTGAAGTTGACATAAAGCCATAACGGCGGTGCATTTGGAAGAACTCCATAACCTTATATTTAGATAAAAGAACGGTTTTCTTGTAAACACACATCTAGCGATCGATATTGTGTAGCTTCTGAACATTAACTTTACATATTTAAGATGACTTAGCTACCTTCTTTTTACAGAAGTTGACATAAAGCTATAACGGCAGTGCATTTGGAAGAATTCCAAAATCTTTTATTTAGATATAAAGTCGATTTTCTTGTATATACACATTTAGCGGTAGATACTGTGTAGCTTCTGAACATAAACTTTACATATTTAACATGATTAACTTTCTTCATCTTACTGAAGTTGGCATAAAGTCATAACGGCAGTGCATTTGCAAAAATTCCAAAATCTTATGTTTAGATATAAAGTCGATTTTCTTCTATATACGCATTTAGCAATCGAGATTGAGTTGCTTTAAGTCATTAACTTCAATCATTTAAATTAACTAACTTTCTACATCTTACTGAAGTGGACATAAAGCCATTACGGCGGTGCATTTGGAAGAATCCCAAAATCTTATAACTAGATATAAATTCGATTTTCTTGTATATACGCATTTAGCAGTCGATATTGAGTAGCCTCTGAACATAAACTTTACATATTTAAGCTAATTAACTTTTTTCATCTTACTGAAGTTGACGTAAAGCCATAACGGCATTTGGAAGAATTCCAAAAACCTTTAATTTAGATACAGAGTCGATTTTCTTGTATACACGCATTTGGCAATCGATATTGAGTTCCTTCAAATCATTACCTTCAAATATTTAAATTAACTAACTTTCTACATCTTACTGAAGTTGACATAAAGCCATTTCGGCAGTGCATTTGGAAGAGTTCCATAACATTTTATTTAGTTATAAATTCGATTTTCTTGTGCATACGCATTTAGCAGTCGACATTGAGTACCTTCTGAACATAGACTTTACATATTTAAGTTAATTAAGTTTCTTCATCTTACTGAAGTTGACATAAAGCCATAACGGCGGTGCATTTGGAAGAATTCCATAACCTTATATTTAGATATAAATTAGATTTTCTTGTAAACACACATCTAGCGATCGATATTGTGTAGCTTCTGAACATTAAATTTACATATTTAAGATGATTAGCTTTCTTCATCTTACTGAAAGTGACATAAAGCCATAACGGCAGTGCATTTGGACGAATTCCAAAATCTTATATTTAGGTATAAAGTCAATTTTCTTGTACACACATATCTAGCAATCGAAATTGAGTAGCTTCTATTCATTAACTTTACATATTTATAATGATTAGCTTTCTTCATCTTACTGAAGTTGACATAAAGCCATAACGGCAGTGCATTTGCAAAAAATCCATAATCTTATATTTAGATGTTAATTCGATTTTCTTGTATATACGCGTTTAGCAGTCGATATTGAGTTGCTTCAAACCATTAACCTCAAATATTTAAATTAACTAACTTTCTACATCTTACTGAAGTTGACATAAAGCCATAACGACAGTGCATTAAGAAGAATTCCAAAATCTTATATTTAGATATAAAGTCGATTTTCTTGTATAATCACATTAAGTAATCGATATTGAGATGATTCAAATAATTAGCTTCACATATTTAATTTAATTAACTTTCTTCATCTCACCGAAGTTGACATAAAGCTATACGGCAGTGCATTTCGAAGAATTCCAAAATCTTATATTTAGATATAAAGTCAATTTGCTTGTATATACGCATTTAGCAGTCGATACTGTGTAGCTTCTGAACATAAACTTTACATATTTAAGATTATTAACTTTCTTCGTCTTACTGAAAGTGACATAAAGCCATAACGGCAGTGCATTTGAAAGAATTCTAAAATCTTATATTTAGGCATAAAGTCGATTTTCTTGTTTATACGCATTTAGCAATCGAAGTTGAGTTGCCTCAAATCCTTAACTTCAAATATTTAAATTAACTAACTTTCTACATCTTACTGAATTTGACATAAAGCCATAACGGCAGCGCATTTAGAAGAATTCCATAACCTTATATTTAGATATAAACTTGATTTTCTTGTAAACACACATCTAGCGATCGATATTGTGTAGCTTCTGAACATTAAATTTACCTATTTAAGATGATTAGTTTTCTTCATCTTACTGAAAGTGACATAAAGCCATAACGACAGTGCATTTGGACGAATTCCAAAATCTTATACTTAGGTATAAAGTCGATTTTCTTGTATACACATATCTAGCAATCGAAATTGAGTAGCTTCTATTCATTAACTTTACATATTTAAAATGATTAGCTTTCTTCATCTTACTGAAGTTGACATAAAGCCATAACGGCAGTGCATTTGCAAAAAATCCATAATCTTATATTTAGATATAAATTCGATTTTCTGGTATATACGCATTTAGCAGTCGATATTGAGTTGCTTTAAATAATTAACATCAATTATTTAAATTAACTAACTTTCTACATCTTACTAAGTTGACATAAAGCCATAACGGCGGTGCACTTGGCAAAATTCCATAATCTTATATTTAGGTATAAAGTCGATTTTCTTGTATATACGCATTTAGCAATCGATATTGAGTTGCTTCAAACCATTAACCTCAAATATTTAAATTAACTAACTTTCTACATCTTACTGAAGTTGACAAAAAGCCATAACGGCAGTGCATTTGGAAAAATTCCAAAATCTTATATTTAGATATAAAGTCAATTTTCTTGTATATATCCATTTAGCAGTCGATACTGTGTAGCTTCTGAACATTAACTTTACATATTTGCGCTAATTAACTTTTTTTATCTTACTGAAGTTGACATAAAGCCATAACGGCGGTGCACTTGGCAAAATTCCATAATCTTATATTTAGGTATAAAGTCGATTTTCTTGTATATACGCATTTAGCAATCGATATTGAGTTGCTTCAAACCATTAACCTCAAATATTTAAATTAACTAACTTTATACATCTTACTGAAGTTGACATAAAGCCATAACGGCAGTGCATTTGGAAGAATTCCAAAATCTTATATTTAGATATAAAGTCAATTTTCTTGTATATACCCATTTAGCAGTCGATAATGAGTAGCTTCTGAAGATAAACTTTACATATTTAAGATGATTAATTTTCTTCATCTTACTGAAGTTGACATAAAGCCATAACGGCGGTGCACTTGGAAAAAATCCATAATCTTATATTTAGGTATAAAGTCGATTTTCTTGTATATACGCGTTTAGCAGTCGATATTGAGTAGCTTTAAATCATTAACTTAAATCATTTAAATTAACTAACTTTCTACATCTTACTGAAGTTGACAAAAAGCCATAACGGCAGTGCATTTGGAAAAATTCCAAAATCTTATATTTAGATATAAAGTCAATTTTCTTGTATATACCCATTTAGCAGTCGATACTGTGTAGCTTCTGAACATTAACTTTACATATTTGCGCTAATTAACTTTTTTTATCTTACTGAAGTTGACATAAAGCCATAACGGCGGTGCACTTGGAAAAAATCCATAATCTTATATTTAGGTAGAAAGTCGATTTTCTTGTATATACGCGTTTAGCAGTCGATATTGAGTTGCTTCAAACCATTAACCTCAAATATTTAAATTAACTAACTTTCTACATCTTACTGAAGTTGACATAAAGCTATACGGCAGTGCATTTCGAAGAATTCCAAAATCTTATATTTAGATATAAAGTCAATTTTCTTGTATATACGCATTTAGCAGTCGATACTGTGTAGCTTCTGAACATTAACTTTACATATTTAAGATTATTAAAGTTCTTCATCTTACTGAAAGTGACATAAAGCCATAACAGCAGTGCATTTCGAAGAATTCCAAAATCTTATATTT
>NW_024395027.1:0-6728 GCF_016617805.1 Bactrocera tryoni
ATGTATCAAAAAATCAACTCTACACTTTAATTTAAGATTGCAAAGTTGTTCTAAATACACTGTCGCTATTGCTATAGGACAACTCTATGACAACTCCAATAACAGCAAAACGGCTAATTACAAAAATATTTAAAGTTCATATATTTACGCTACCTGATATCGATTGCTGAATGTATATATACTAACTAATACACGTTAATATAAGATTGTGAAATTGCTCCAAATACACTGTCGCTTTTGCTATTGGACAACTCTATGACAACTCCAATAATATCAAAACGGCTAATTTGCATAAATATATAAAGTTCATATTTTTACGCAACCTGATATCGATTGCATAATATAAATGTACCAAAAAATCAATTCTACACTTTAATTTAGGATTGTTAATATGTTCCAAATACACAGTCGCTATTGCTATAGGACAACTCTATGACAACTCCAATAACAGCAAAACGGCTAATTACAAAAATATTTAAAGTTCATATATTTACGCTACCTGATATCGATTGCTGAATGTATATGTACTAAATAATACACGTTAACATAAGTTTGTGAAATTGCACCAAATACACGGTCGCTTTTGCTATTGGACAACTCTATGACAACTCCAATAACATCAAATCGGCTAGTTAGCATAAATATGTAAATTTCATATTTTTACGCAACTTGATATCGATTGCTTGGTGTGTATGTATCAAAAATTCAATTCTACACCTCAACTTAAGATTGTGAAATTGCTCCAAAGACACTGTCGTTATGGCTATACGACAACTCTATGAAAGCTCCAAAAACATCAAAACGGGTAATTAACAGAAATATGTAAATTTCATATTTTTACGCATCTTGTTATCGATTGCATAATGTGCTTGTACTAAAAAATCGATTCCACACCTCAACTTAAGATTGCGAAATTGCTCCACATATATTGTCGTTATGGCATTACAACAGCTCTATGAAAGCTCCAATAATATCAAAACGGCTAGTTAGCATAAATATGTAAAGCTCATATTTTTACGCAACCTAATATCGACTGCTTAATTTGTATGTATCAAAAAATCAATTCTACGCCTTAATTTAAGATTGTAAAGTTTTTCCAAATACACTGTCGCTTTTGCTATAGGGCAACTCTATGACAACTCCAATAACATCAAAACGGCTAATTTGCATAAATATATAAAGTTCATATTTTTACGCATATAAAGTTCATTTTTATATCGATTGCATAATATAAATGTACCAAAAAATCAATTTTACACCTTAATTTAAGATTGTAAAATTGTTCCAAATACACTGTCGCTATTGCTATAGGGCAACTCTATGACAACTCCAATAACATCAAAAGAGCTAATTAGCAAAAATATGTAAAGTTCATATTTTTACGCTACCTGATATCGATAGCATAATGTGTATGTACCAAAAAATCAATTCTACACCTTAATTTAAGATTGTAAAATTGTTCCAAGTACACTGTCGCTATTGCTATAGGCTAACTCTATGACAACTACAATAACATCAAAACGGCTAATTTGCATAAATATGTAAAGTTCATATTTTTACGCATCTTGATATCGATTGCATAATATGTATGTACCAAAAAATCAATTTTACTCCTTAATTTAAGATTGCAAAGTTGTTCCAAATACACTGTCGCTATTGCTATAGGGCAACTCTATGACAACTCCAATAACATCAAATCGGCTAATTTGCATAAATATGTAAAGTTCATATTTTTACGCATCTTGATATCGATTGCATAATATGTATGTACCAAAAAATCAATTTTACATCTTAATTTAAGATTATAAAATTGTTCCAAATACACTGTCGCTATTGCTATAGAACAACTCTATGACAACTCCAATTAAAATCAAAACGGTTAATTTGCATAAATATGTAAAGTTCATATTTTTACGCATCTTGATATCGATTGCATAATATGTATGTACCCAAAAATCAATTTTACATCTTAATTTAAGATTGTAAAATTGTTCCAAATACACTGTCGTTATGGCTATACGACAACTCTATGAAAGCTCCAATAACATCAAAACGGCGAGTTAGCATAAATATGTAAAGTTCATATTTTTACGCAAACTGATTGCGATTGCTTAATATGTATGTATCAAAAAATCGATTCTACAGCGTAACTTAAGATTGTGAATTTGTTTCAAATATACTGTCATTATGGTTATACGACAACTCTATGACAACTCCAATAACATAAAAACGGCTAGTTAGCATAAATATGTAAAGTTCATATTTTTACGCAACTTAATATCGATTGCTTAATGTGTGTGTATCAAAAAATCAATTCTACACCTTAATTTAAGATTGTAAAGTTTTTCCAAATACACTGTCGCTATTGCTATAGGGCAACTCTATGACAACTCCAATTACATCCAAACGGCTAGTTAGCAAAAATATGTAAAGTTCATATTTTTAAGCAACTTGGTATCGATTGCTTAATGTGTACGTATCAAAAATTCTAATATAAGCTTGTGAAGTTGTTCCATATACACTGTCGCTATTGCTGTAGGAAAACTCTATGACAACTCCAATAACATCAAAACGGCTAGTTAGCATAAATATGTAAAGTTCATATTTTTACGCTACCTGATATCGATAGCATAATGTGTATGTACCAAAAAATCAATTCTACACCTTAATATAAGATTGCGAAATTTCTCCAAATACACGGTCGCTATGGCTATACGACAACTCTATGACAACTCCAATAACATCAAAACGGCGAGTTAGCATAAATATGTAAAGTTCATATTTATACGCAACTTAATATCGATTGCTTAATGTGTGTGTATCAAAAAATCAATTCTTTACCTTAATTTAAGATTGTAAATTTGTTCCAAATACACTGCCGCTATTGCTATAGGGCAACTCTATGACAACTCCAATAACATCAAAACAGCTAATTAGCAAAAATATGTAAAGTTCATATTTTTACGCTACCTGATATCGATAGCATAATGTGTATGTACCAAAAAATCAATTCTACACCTTAATTTAAGATTGTAAAATTGTTCCAAATACACTGTCGCTATTGTTATAGGGCAACTCTATGACAACTCCAATAACATCAAAACAGCTACTTAGCAAAAATATGTAAAGTTCATATTTTTACGCAACTTAATATCGATTGCTTAATGTGTGTGTATCAAAAAATCAATTATACACCTTAATTTAAGATTGTAAAGTTGTTCCAAATACACTGTCGCTATTGCTATAGGGCAACTCTATGACAACTCCAATAACATCAAAACAGCTAATTACCAAAAATATGTAAAGTTCATATTTTTACGCTACCTGATATCGATAGCATAATGTGTATGTACCAAAAAATCAATTCTACACCTTAATTTAAGATTGTAAAATTGTTCCAAATACACTGTCGCTATTGCTATAGGGCAACTCTATGACAACTCCAATAACATCAAAACAGCTAATTAGCAAAAATATGTAAGGTTCATATTTTTACGCAACTTAATATCGATTGCTTAATGTGTGGGTATCAAAAAATCAATTCTACACCTTAATTTAAGATTCTAAAGTTGTTCCAAATACACTGTCGCTATTGCTATAGGGCAACTCTATGACAACTCCAATAACATCAAAACAGCTAATTAGCAAAAATATGTAAAGTTCATATTTTTACGCTACCTGATATCGATAGCATAATGTGTATGTACCAAAAAATCAATTCTACACCTTAATTTAAGATTGTAAAATTGTTCAAATACACTGTCGCTATTGCTATAGGGCAACTCTATGACAACTCCAATAACATCAAAACAGCTAATTAGCAAAAATATGTAAAGTTCATATTTTTACGCAATTTGATATCGATTGCTTAATGTGTATGTACCAAAAAATCAATTCTACACCTTAATATAAGATTGCGAAATTGCTCCAAATACACGGTCGCTATGGCTATACGACAACTCTATGACAACTCCAATAACATCAAAACAGCGAGTTAGCATAATTATGTAAAGTTCATTTTTTTACGCATCTTGATATCGATTGCTTAATGTGTGTGTATCAAAAAATCAATTCTACACCTTAATATAAGATTGTGAAATTGCTCCAAATACACTGTCGCTATGGCTATACGACAACTCTATGACAACTCCAATAACATCAAAAGGGCGATTTAGCATAAATATGTAAAATTCATATTTTTACGCAACTTAATATAGATTGCTTAATGCGTATGTATCAAAAATTCGATTCTACACCTTAATATAAGCTTGTGAAGTTGTTCCATATACACTGTCGCTATTGCTGTAGGACAACTCTATGACAACTCCAATAACATCAAAACGGCTAGTTAGCATAAATATGTAAAGTTCATATTTTTACGCAACCCGATATCGGTTGCATAATATGTATGTACCAAAAAATCAATTTTACACCTTAATTTAAGATTGTAAAATTGTTCCAAATACACTGGCGCTATTGCTATAGGGCAACTCTATGACAACTCCAATAACATCAAAACGGCGAGTTAGCCTAAATATATAAAGTTCATATTTTTACGCTACCTGATATCGATTGCATATTGTGTATGTACCAAAAATCGATTCTACACCTTAATATAAGATTGTGAAATTGCTCCAAATACACTGTCGCTATGGCTTTACGACAACTCTATGAAAACTCCAATAACATCAAAACGGCTAGTTAGCATAAATATGTAAAGTTCATATTTTTACGCAACCTGATATCGACTGCATAATGCGTATGTACCAAAAAATCGATTCTACACCTTAATATAAGATTGTGAAATTGATCCAAATACACTGTCGCTATGGCTATACGACAACTCCATGACAACTCCAATAACATCAAAACGGCTAATTAACAGAAATATGTAAAGTTCATATTTTTACGCAACTTGATAAAGATTGCATAATGTGAATATGCCAAAAAATCAATTCTACACCTTAATTTAGGATTGTTAAATTGTTCAAATACACTGTCGCTATTGCTATAGGACAACTCTATGACAACTCCAATAACATCAAAACGCGTAATTAGAAAAAATATGTAAAGTTCATATTTTTACGCATCTTGATATCGATTGCTTAATGTGTATGTACCAAAAAATCGATTCTACACCTTAATATAAGATTATGACATTGCTTCAAATACACTGTCGCTATGGCTGTACGACAACTCTATGAAAGCTCCAATAACATCAAAACGGCTAAATAGCATAAATATGTAAAGTTCATATTTTTACGCAACCTGATATCGACTGCATAATGTGTATGTACCAAAAAATCAATTCTACACCTTAATTTAGGATTGTTAAATTGTTCCAAATACACTGTCGCTATTGCTATAGGACAACTTTATGACAACTCCAATAACAACAAAACGGCTAAATAGCATAAATATGTAAAGTTCATATTTTAACGCAACCTGATATCGACTGCATAATGCGTATGTACCAAAAAATCGATTCTACACCTTAATATAAGATTGTGAAATTGCTCCAAATACACAGTCGTCATGGCTATACGACAACTCTATGAAAGCTCCAATAACATCAAAACTGCTAAATAGCATAAATATGTAAAGTTCATATTTTTACGCAACCTGATATAGATTGCATAATGTGTATGTACAAAAAAATCAATTTTACACTTTAATTTAGGATTGTTAAATTCTTACAAATACACTGTCGCTATTGCAATTGGACAACTCTATGACAACTCCAATAACATTAAAACGGCTAGTTAGCATAAATATGTAAAGTTCATATTTTTACGCAACTTGATATCGATTGCATAATGTGCTTGCACCAAAAAATCAATTCTACACCTTAATTTAGGGTTGTTAAATTGTTCCATATACACTGTCGCTATTGCTGTAGGACAACTCTATGACAACTCCAATAACATTAAAACGGCTAAATAGCAAAAATATGTAAAGTTCATATTTTTACGCAACTTGATATCGATTGCATAATGTGCTTGCACAAAAAAATCAATTCTACACCTTAATTTAGGGTTGGTAAATTGTTCCAAATACACTGTCGTTATGGCTATACGACAACTCTATGAAAGCTCCAATAACATCAAAACGGCTAAATAGCATAAATATGAAAAGTTCATAATTTTACGCAACTTGATATCGATTCCTAAATGTGTAGGAATCAAAAAATCAATTCTACACCTTAATTTAGAATTGTTAAATTGTTCCAAATACACTGTTATTATGGCTATACGACAGCTCTATGACAACTCCAATAACATCAAAACGGCTAGTTAGCATAAATATGTAAAGTTCATATTTTTACGCAACTTGATATCGATTGGATAATTTGCATGCACCAAAAAATCAATTCTACACCTTAATTTAGGATTGTTAAATTGTTTTAAATACACTGTTATTATGGCTATACAGCAACTCTATGACAACTCCAATAACATCAAAACGGCTAGTTAGCATAAATATGTAAAGTTCATATTTTTACGCAACTTGATATCGATTGCATAATGTGCTTGCACAAAAAAATCAATTCTACACCTTAATTTAGGGTTGTTAAATTGTTCCATATACATTGTCGTTATTGCTGTAGGAAAACTCTATGACAACTCCAATAACATCAAAACGGCTAGTTAGCATAAATAAGTAAAGTTCATATTTTTACTCAACTTGATATCTATTGCTTAGTATGTATGTACCGAAAAATTCAATTC
>NW_024395028.1:0-1741 GCF_016617805.1 Bactrocera tryoni
AACTCCAATAACATCAAAACGGCTAGTTAGCATAAATAAGTAAAGTTCATATTTTTACTCAACTTGATATCTATTGCTTAGTATGTATGTACCGAAAAATTCAATTCTACACCTTAATTTAAGATTGTGAAGCTGCTCCAAATTTACTAACGCTATATCTATACGAAATTTCTATGACAACTCCAATAACATCAAAACGGCTAGTTAGCATAAATATGTAAAGTTAATAATTTTACGCAACTTGATAACGATTGCTTAATGTGTATGTACTAAAAAATCGGTTCTACACCTTAATATAAGATTGCAAAATTGCACCAAATACACTGTCGTTATGGCTATACGACAACTCTACATCAAAACGGCTAAATAGCATAAATATGTAAAGTTCATATTTTTACGCAACCTGATATCGATTGCTTAATGTGCATGTACTAAAAAATCGGTTCTACACCTTAATGTAAGATAGTGAAATTGCTCCATATACACTGTCGCTATTGCTGTAGGACAACTCTATGAAAACTCCAATAACATCAAAACGGCTAGTTAGCATAAATATGTAAAGTTCATATTTTTACGCAACTTAATGTCGATTGCTTAATGCGTATGTACTAAAAAATCGGTTCTACACCTTAATATAAGATTGTGAATTTGCACCAAATACATTGTCGTTATGGCTATACGACAACTCTACATCAAAACGGCTAAATAGCATAAATATGTAAGGTTCATATTTTTACGCAACTTGATATCGATTGCTTACTGTGTATGTACCGAAAAATTCAATTCTACACCTTAATATAAGATTGTGAATTTGCACCAAATACACTGTCGTTATGGCTATACGACAACTCTACATCAAAACGGCTAAATAGCATAAATATGTAAAGTTCATATTTTTACGCAACTTGATATCGATTTCTTAATGTGTATGTATCAAAATCTCGATTCTACACCTTAATATAAGCTTGTGAAGTTGTTCCATATACACTGCCGCTACTGCTGTAGGACAAATCTATGAAAGCTCCAATAACATCAAAACGGCTAAATAGCATAAATATGTATAGTTCATATTTTTACGCAACCTGATATCGATTGCATAATGTATATGTACTAAAAAATCGATTCCACACTTTAATATAAGATTATGAAATTGCTCCAAATACACTGTCGCAATGGCTATGCGACAACTCTATGACAACTCCAATAACATCAAAACGGGTAATTAGCAATATTATGTAAAGTTCATATTTTTACGCTACCTGATATCGATTGCATATTGTGTATGTACCAAAAAATCAATTCTACACCATAATTTAGGATTGCAAACATGTCCCAAATACATTGTCGATATGGCTATAGGAAAACTCTATGACAACTCCAATAACATCAAAACGGCTAATTAACAGAAATATGTAAAGTTCATATTTTTACGCATCTTGATATCGATTGCTTAATGTTTATGTACTAAAAAATCGATTATACACCTAAATTTAGAATTGTTAAATTGTTCCAAATACACTGTCGCTATTGCTGTAGGATAACTCTATGATAACTCCAATAACATCAAAACGGCTAGTTAGCATAAATAAGTAAAGTTCATATTTTTACGGAACTTGATATCGATTGCTTAATGTGCATGTATCAAAAAATCGGTTCTACACCTTAATATAAGATTGTAAAATTGCTCCAAATACACTGTCGCTATGGCTGACAACTCCAATAACATCAAAACGGCGAGTTA
>NW_024395029.1:0-2109 GCF_016617805.1 Bactrocera tryoni
ATTTAAGTTAATTAACTTTCTTCATTCTACTGAAGTTGACATAAAGCCATAACGGCAGTGCATTTGGAAGAATTCGACAATTTTATATTTAGGTATAAAGTCGGTTTTCTTGTATATACACATTTAGTAGTCGATATAGAGTTGCCCTAAATAACTAATTTATCATATTTAAGCTAATTAACATTCTCCATCTTACTGAAGTTGACATAAAGCCATAACGGCAGTGCATTTGGAAGAATTCCACAATCTAATATCAAGGTATAAAGTCAGTTTTCTTAGGTATACACTTTTAGGAATCAATATTGAGTTACTTCAAATCATTTACTTCACACATTTAAGTTAATTAACCTTCTTCATCTTACTGAAGTTGACATAAAGCCATAACGGCAGTGCATTTGGAAGAATTCGACAATCTTATATTCAGATATAAAGTCGATTTTCTTGTATATTCACATTAGGCAGTCGATATTGGGTTGCTTAAAATCATTAACATCAAACATTTAAGTTAATTAACCTTCTTCATCTTACTGAAGTTGACATACAGCCATAACGGCAAAGCATTTATAAGAATTCGACACTCCTATATTCAGGTATAAAGTCGATTTTCTTGCATATACACATTTAGCAGTCGATTTTGAGTTGCTCTAAATCACTAATTTAACATACTTAAGTTAATTAACCTTCTTCATCTTACTGAAGTTGACATAAAGCCATAACGGCAGTGCATTTGGAAGAATTCGACAATCTTATATTCAGGTATAAAGTCGGTTTTCTTGTATATACACATTTAGTAGTCGATATAGAGTTGCCCTAAATCACTAATTTATCATATTTAAGTTAATTAACCTTCTTCATCTTACTGAAGTTGACATAAAGCCATAACGGCAGTGCATTTGGAAGAATTCGACGTTCTTATATTCAGATATAAAGTCGATTTTCTTGTATATACACATTTAGCAGTCGATATTGAGTTGCTTTAAATCATTAACATCAGTTATTTAAGGTAATTAACTTTCATCATATTGCTGAAGTTGACATAAAGCCATAACGGCAGTGCATTTGGAAGAATTCGACAATCTTATATTCAGGTATAAAGTCGATTTTCTTGTATAGACACATTTAGTAGTCGATATTGAGTTGCTTAAAATCATTAACATCAACTATTTAAGTTAATTAACTTTCTTCATTTTACTGAAGTTGACATACAGCCATAACGGCAAAGCATTTATAAGAATTCGACACTCCTATATTCAGGTATAAAGTCGATTTTCTTGCATATACACATTTAGCAGTCGATTTTGAGTTGCTTAAAATCATTAACAGCAAACATTTAAGTAAATAAACCTTCTTCATTTTACTGAAGTTGACATAAAGTCATAACGGCAGTGCATTTGGAAGAATTCGACAATCTTATATTCAGGTATAAAGTCGATTTTTCTAATACACTAATTTAACATATTAAAATTAACCTTCTTCATCTTACTGAAGTTGACATAAAGTCATAACGGCAGTGCATTTATAAGAATTCGACAATCTTATATTCAGATATAAAGTCGATTTTCTTGCATATACACATTTAGCAGTCGATATTGAGTTGCTTTAAATCATTAACATCAAACATTTAAGTAAATTAACCTTCTTCATATTGCTGAAGTTGACATAAAGCCATAACGGCAGTGCATTTGGAAGAATTCGACAATCTTATATTCAGATATAAAGTCGATTTTCTTGTATATTCACATCTAGCAGTCGATATTGAGTTGCTTAAAATCATTAACATCAAACATTTAAGTAAATTAACCTTCTTCATTTTACTGAAGTTGACATAAAGTCATAACGGCAGTGCATTTGGAAGAATTCGACAATCTTATATTCGGGTATAAAGTCGATTTTCTTGTATATAAACATTTAGCAGTCGATATTGAGTTGCTTTAAATCAATAATTTGACATATTTAAGTTAATTAACCTTCTTCATCTTACTGAAGTTGACATAAAGCCATAACGGCAGTGCATTTGGAAGAATTCGACAATCTTATATTCAGGTATAAAGTCGATTTTCTTGTATATACACATTTAGTAGTCGATATTGAGTTGCCCAAAATCACTAA
>NW_024395030.1:0-3579 GCF_016617805.1 Bactrocera tryoni
TTATGCAAATTAGCCGTTCTGATGCTATTGGAGTTGTCACAGAGTTGTTCTATAGCAATAGCGACAGAGTATTTGGAACAACTTTGCAATCTTAGATTAAGGTGTAGAATCGTATTTTTAGTACATATGCATTAAGCAATCGATATCAAGTTTCGTAAAAATATGAGCTTTACATATTTCTGTCAATTAGCCGTTTTTTTGTTATTGGAGTTTTCAAAGAGTTGCCCTATAGCAATAGCGACAGTGTATTTGGAGCATTTTCACAATCTTATATTAAGGTGTAGAATCGATTTATTGTTACATACACAATATGCAATCGATAAAAAGTTGCGTAGAATATGAACTTTACACATTTATGCTAACTCGCCGTTTTGATGTTATTGAAAATGTCATAGAGTTGTCGTATAGCCATAGCGACAGTGTATTTGGAGCATATTCGCAATCTTAAATTAAGGTGTAAAATTGATTTTTTGGTACATACATATCATGCAATCGATATCAAGATGCGTAAAAATATGAACTTTACATATTTATGCTAATTAACCTTTTTGAAGTTATGGGAGTTGTCATAGAGTTGCCCTATAGCAATAGCGACAGTGTATTTGGAACAATTTTACAATCTTAATTAAAGATGTAAAATTGATTTTTTGGTACATACATATTATGCAATCGATATCAAGATGCGTAAAAATATGAACTTTACATATTTATGCAAATTAGCCGTTTTGATGTTATTGGAGTTGTCATAGAGTTGTTCTATGGCAATAGCGACAGTGTATTTGGAACAATTTTACAATCTTAAATTAAGATGTAAAATTGATTTTTGGTACACACATATGAATGCAATCGATATCAAGATGCGTAAAAATATGAACTTTACATATTTATGCAAATTAGCCGTTTTGATATTATTATAGTTGTCATAGAGTTGTCCTATAGCAATAGCGACAATGTATTTGGAACAATTTAGCAATCCTAAATTAAGGTGTAGAATTGATTTTTTAGTACATACATACACATTAAGCAATCGATATCAAGATGCGTAAAAATATGAACTTTACATATTTCTGTTAATTAGCCGTTTTGATGTTATTGAAGCTTTAATAGAGTTGTCGTATAGCCATAACGACAGTGTCTTTGGAGCAATTTAACAATCCTAAATTAAGGTCCAGGATCAATTTTTCGATACATACACATTAAGCCATCGATATCAAGTTGCGTAAAAATATGAACTTTACATATTTATGCAAATTAGCCGTTTTGATGTTATTGGAGTTGTCATAGAGTTGTTCTATAGCAATAGCGACAGTGTATTTGGAACAACTTTGCAATCTTAAATTAAGATGTACAATCGATTTTTTGATACATACACATGAAGCAATCGATATCAAGTTACGTAAAAATATGAACTTTACATATTTATGCTAACTAGCCGTTTTGAAGTTATTGGAGTTGTCATAGAGTTTCCCTATAGCAATAGCGACAACTTTGCAATCTTAAATTAAGGTGTACAACCGATTTTTTGATACATACACATTAGGCAATCGATATAAAGTTGCGTAAAAATATGAACTTTACATATTTATGCAAATTAGCCGTTTTGATGTTATTGGAGTTGTCATAGAGTTGTCGTATAGCCATAGCGACAGTGTATTTGGAACAATTTCATAATCTTATATTTAGGTGTAGAATCGATTTTTTAGTACATACACATTAAGCAACCGATATCAAGATGCGTAAAAATATGAACTTTACATATTTATGCAAATTAGCCGTTTTGATGCTATTGGAGTTGTCATAGAGTTGTTCTATAGCAATAGCGACTGTGTATTTGGTACAAGTTTGCAAACTTAAATTAAGGTGTAAAATTGATTTTCTGGTACATACATATTATGCAATCGATATCAAGTTGCGTAAAAATATGAACTTTACATATTTATGCAAATTAGCCGTTTTCATGTTATTGGAGTTGTCATAGAGTTGTCCTATAGCAATAGCGACAATGTATTTGGAACAATTTAACAATCCTAAATTAAGTTGTAGAATTGATTTTTTGGTACATACACATTAAGCAATCGATATCAAGTTGCGTAGAAATATGAACTTTACATATTTATGCTAACTAGCCGTTTTGATGTTATTGGAGTTGTCATAGAGTTGTCCTATAGCAATAGCGACAATGTATTTGGAACAATTTAGCAATCCTAAATTAAGGTGTATAATTGATTTTTAGTACATACATACACATCAAGCAATCGATATCAAGATGCGTAAAAATATGAACTTTACATATTTCTGTTAATTAGCCGTTTTGATGTTATTGGAGCTTTCATAGAGTTGTCGTATAGCCATAGCGACAGTGTATTTGGAGCAATTTCACAATCTTATATTAAGGTGTAGAATCGATTTTTTGATACATACACATTAAGCAATCGATATCAATTTGCGTAAAAATATGAACTTTACATATTTATGCTAATTACCCTTTTTGAAGTTATGGGAGTTGTCTTAGAGTTGCCCTATAGCAATAGCGACAGTGTATTTGGAACAATTTTACAATCTTAAATTAAGATGTAAAATTGATTTTTTTGGTACATACATATTATGCAATTGATATCAAGATGCGTAAAAGTATGAACTTTACATATTTATGCAAATTAGCCGTTTTGATGTTATTGGAGTTGTCATAGAGTTGTTCTATAGCAATAGCGACAGTGTATTTGGAACAATTTTACAATCTGAAATTAAGATGTAAAATTGATTTTTTGGTACATACATATTATGCAATCGATATCAAAATGCTTAAAAATATGAACTTTACATATTTATGCAAATTACCCGTTTTGATGTTATTGGAGTTGTCATAGAGTTGTCTTACAGAAATAGCGACAGTGTATTTGGAACAACTTTGCAATTTTAATTTAAGGTGTAAAATTGATTTTTTGGTACATACATATTATGCAATCGATATCAAGATGCGTAAAAATCTGAACTTTACATATTTATGCAAATTAGCCGTTTTGATGTTATTGGAGTTGTCATAGAGTTGTCCGATAACAATAGCGACAATGTATTTGGAACATATTAACAATAATAAATTAAGGTGTTGAATTGATTTTTTGATACATACACATTAGGCAATCGATATCAATTTGCGTAAAAATACGAACTTTACATATTTCTGTTAATTAGCCGTTTTGATGTTATTGAAGCTTTAATAGAGTTGTCGTATAGCCATAACGACAGTGTCATTGGAGCAATTTAACAATCCTAAATTAAGGTCCAGGATCGATTTTTTGATACATACACATTAAGCAATCGATATCAAGTTGCGTAAAAATATGAACTTTACATATTTATGCAAATTAGCCGTTCTGATGCTATTGGAGTTGTCACAGAGTTGTTCTATAGCAATAGCGACAGAGTATTTGGAACAACTTTGCAATCTTAGATTAAGGTGTAGAATCGTATTTTTAGTACATTTTCATTAAGCAATCGATATCAAGTTTCGTAAAAATATGAGCTTTACATATTTCTGTCAATTAGCCGTTTTTTTGTTATTGGAGTTTTCATAGAGTT
>NW_024395031.1:0-4265 GCF_016617805.1 Bactrocera tryoni
GATTGTCGAATTCTTCCATATGCACTGCCGTTATGGCCTTATGTCAACTTCAATAAGATGAAGAAGGTTAATTAACTTAAAGATGTTTAATAAATGATTTAAAGCAACTCAATATCGACTGCTAAATGTGTATATACAAGAAAATCGACTTTTACCTGAATGTGAGATTATCGAATTCTTCCAAATGCACTGCCGTTATGGCTTTATGTCAACTTCAGTAAGCTGAAGAAGGTAAATTAACTTAAAGAAATTAAATTAATGATTTAAAGCAACTCAATATCGACTGCTTAATGTGTATATACAAGAAAATCGAATTTATACCTGAATATAAGATTGTCGAATTCTTCCAAATGCACTGCCGTTATGGCTTTATGTGGACTTCAGGAAGATGAAGAAGGTTAATTTACTTAAATCTGTTAAAGTAAGTGTTTGAAGCAATTCAATATCGATTGTTAAATGTGTATATACAAGAAAATCGACTTTATATCTGAATATAAGATTGTCGAATTCTTCCAAATGCTCTGTCGTAATGGCCTTATGTCAACTTCAGTAAAATGAAGAAGGTTAATTAACTTATATGTGTTAAAGTAATGATTTGAAGCAACTCTATATCGATTGTTTAATGTGTATGTACAAGAAAATCGACTTTATACCTGAATATAGGATTGTCGAATTCTTCCAAACGCAGTGCCGTTATGGCTTTATGTCAACTTCAGTAAGTTGGAGAAGGTTAATTAACTTAAATATGTTAAAGGAATGATTTGCAGCAATTCAATATCGATTGTTAATTGTGTATACACAAGAAAATCGATTTTATACCTGAATATGAGATTGACGAATTCTTCCAAATGCACTGCCGTTATGGCTTTAGGACAACTTCAGTAAGATGAAGAAGGTAAATTAACTTAAATATGTTAAGGTAATGATTTGAAGCAACTCGATATCGATTGTTAAATGAATATATACAAGAAAACTGACTTTATACCTAAATATAAGATTGTCGAATTCTTCCAAATGCACTGCCGTTATGGCTTTATGTACACTTCAGTAAGATGAAGAAAATTTATTAATTACCCTAAATATGTTAAAGTAATGGTTTGAAGCAATTCAATATCGATTGTTAAATTTATATATACATGAAAATCGACTTTATGCCTGAATATAAGATTGTCGTATTCTTCCAAGTGCGCTGACGATATGGCCTTATGTCAACTTCAGTAAGAAGAAGAGGGTTAGTTAACTTAAATGTGTTAAATTAATGATTTGGAGCAACTCAGTATCGATTTTTAAATGTGTATATACAAGAAAATCGACTATACTTCTGAACATAAGATTGTCGAATTCTTCAAAATGCGCTGTCGTTATTACTTTATGTCAACTTCAGTAAAATTAAGAAGGTTAATTAACTTGTATATGTTAAAGTATGGATTTGAAGCAACTTAATATCGATTGCTAAATGTGTATGTACAAGAAAATCGACTTTATATCTGAATATAAGATTGTCGAATTCTTCCAAATGCACCGACGTTATGACCTTATGTCAACTTCAGTAAGATGAAGAGGGTTAATTAACTTAAATATGTTAAAGTAATGTTTTAAAGCAACTCAATATCAATTGTTAAATGTGTATATACAAGAAAATCGACTTTATACCTAAATATAAGATTGTCGAATTCTTCCAAATACGTTGTAGTTATGGCCTTATGTCAACTTCAGTAAAATTAAGAAGGTTAATTAACTTATATATGTTAAAGTATGGATTTGAAGCAACTTAATATCGATTGCTAAATGTGTATGTACAAGAAAATTGACTTTATATCTGAATATAAGATTGTCGAATTCTTCCAAATGCACCGACGTTATGGCCTTATGTCAACTTCAGTAAGATGAAGAGGGTTAATTAACTTAAATATGTTAAGGTAATGATTTGAAGCAACTCAATATCGACTGCTTAATGCGTATATACAAGAAAATCGAATTTATACGTGAGTATAAGATTGTCGAATTCTTCCAAATGCACTGCCGTTATGGCTTTATGTCAACTTCAGTAAAATGAAGAAGGTTAATTAACTTACATATGTTAAGGTAATGATTTGAAGCAACTCAATATCGACTGCTTAATGTATATATACAAGAAAATCGAATTTATACGTGAATATAAGATTGTCGAATTCTTCCAAATGCACTGCCGTTATGGCTTTATGTGGACTTCAGGAAGATGAAGAAGGTTAATTTACTTAAATCTGTTAAAGTAAGTGTTTGAAGCAATTCAATATCGATTGTTAAATGTGTATATACAAGAAAATCGACTTTATATCTGAATATAAGATTGTCGAATTCTTCCAAATGCGCTGTCGTTATGGTCTTATGTCAACTTCAGTATAATGAAGAAGGTTAGTTAACTTAAATATGTTAAAGTAATGATTTGAAGCAACTCAATATCGATTTCTAAATGTGTGTGTACAAGAAAATCTACTTTACGCCTGAACATAAGATTGTCAAATTTTTCCAAATGCGCTGTCGTTATGGCCTTATGTCAACTTCAGTATAATGAAGAAGGTTAATTAACTTATATATGTTAAAGTAAGGACTTGAAGCAACTCAATATCGATTGCTAAATGTGTATGTACAAGAAAATCGACTTTATATCTGAATAAATGATTGTCGAATTCTACCAAATGCACAGAATTTATGGCCTTATGTCAACTTCAGTAAGAGGAAGAGGGCTAGTTAACTTAAATGTGTTAAATTAATGATTTGGAGCAACTCAGTATCGATTTTTAAATGTGTATATACAAGAAAATCGACTATACTTCTGAACATAAGATTGTCGAATTCTTCAAAATGCGCTGTCGTTATTACTTTATGTCAACTTCAGTAAAATTAAGAAGGTTAATTATCTTATATATGTTAAGGTAATGATTTGAAGCAACTCAATATCGATTGCTAAATGTGTATGTACAAGAAAATCGACTTTATATCTGAACACTAGATTGTCGAATTCTTCCAAATGCACTGTCGTTATGGCCTTATGTCATCTTCAGTAAAATGAAGTTTAATTATCTTATATATGTTAAGGTAATGATTTGAAGCAACTCAATATCGATTGCTAAATGTGTATGTACAAGAAAATCGACTTTATACCTAAATATAAGATTGTCGAATTCTTCCAAATACGTTGTCGTTATGGCCTTATGTCAACTTCAGTAAAATTAAGAAGGTTAATTAACTTATATATGTTAAAGTATGGATTTGAAGCAACTTAATATCGATTGCTCAATGTGTATGTACAAGAAAATCGACTTTATATCTGAATAAATGATTGTCGAATTCTACCAAATGCACCGACTTTATGGCCTTATGTCAACGTCAGTAAGATGAAGAGGGTTAATTAACTTAACTATGCTAAAGTAATGAATTGAGGCAACTCAATATCGATTGCTAAATGTGTATATACAAGAAAATCTACTTTATATCTGAATATAAGATTGTCGAATTCTTCCAAATGCACTGTCGTTATGGCCTTATGTCAACTTCAGTAAAATGAAGGTTAATTATCTTATATATATTAAGGTAATGATTTGAAGCAACTCAATATCGATTGCTAAATGTGTATATACAAGAAAATCGACTTTATACCTAAATATAAGATTGTCGAATTCTTCCAAATGCACTGCCGTTATGGCTTTATGTCAACTTCAGTAAGATGAAGAAGGTTAATTAACTTAATTATGTTAAATTAACGATTTAAGGCAATTCAATATCGACTGCTAAATGTGTATATATTAGAAAATCGAATTTATACCTAAATATAAGATTGTCGAATTCTTCCAAATGCACTGCCGTTATGGCTTTATGTCAACTTCAGTAAGATGAAGAAGTTTGTTATCTTAAATATGTTAAATTAATGATTTAAGGCAATTCAATATCGCCTGCTAAATGTGTATATACAAGAAAATCGACTTTATACCTGAATATAAGATTGTCGAATTCTTCCAAATGCACTGCCGTTATGGCTCTATGTCAACTTCAGTAAGCTGGAGAAGGTTAATTAACTTAAATATGTTAAATTAATGATTTTATGCAATTCAATATCGACTGCTAAAAGTGTATATACAAGAAAATCGACTATATACCTAAATATAAGATTGTCGAATTCTTCCAAATGCATTGCCGTTATGGCTTTATGTCAACTTCAAGAAGATGAAGAAGGTAAATTAACTTAAATATGTTAAATTAATGTTTTAAAGCAACTCAATATCGAC
>NW_024395032.1:0-7069 GCF_016617805.1 Bactrocera tryoni
ATCGATTGCTTGATGTGTATGTACGAAAAAATCGATTCTACACCTTAATATAAGATTGTGAAATTGCTCCAAATACACTGTCGTTATGGCTATACGACAACTCTATGACAACTCCAAAAACATCAAATAGGCTAATTAGCATAAATATGTAAAGTTCATATTTTTACGCAACTTGATATCGACTGCTTAATATGTATGTACCAAGAAATCGATTCTACACCTTAATATAAGATTGTGAAATTGCTCCAAATACACTGTCGTTATGGCTATAAGACAACTCTATGACTACTCCAATAACTTCAAAAAGGCTAATTAGCATAAATGTGTAAAGTTCATATCTTTACGCGACTTGATATCGATTGCTTGATGTTTATGTACCAAAAACTCAATTCTACCCCTTAATATAAGATTGTGAAATTGCTCCAAATTCTCTGTCGTTATGGCTATTCGACAACTCTATGACAACTCCAATAGCATCAAAACGGCTAATTAGCATAAATATGTAAAGTTCATATTTTTACGCAACTTGATATCGACTGTTTAAGATATATGTACCAAGAAATCGATTCTACACCTTAATATAAGATTGTGAAATTGCTCCAAATACACTGTCGTTATGACTATAAGACAACTCTATGACTACTCCAATAACTTCAAAAAGGCTAATTAGCATAAATGTGTAAAGTTCATATCTTTACGCAACTTGATATCGATTGCTTGATGTGTATGTACCAAAAACTCAGTTCTACCCCTTAATATAAGATTGTGAAATTGCTCCTAATTCTCTGTCGTTATGGCTATTCGACAACTCTATGACAACTCCAATAGCATCAAAAAGGCTAATTAGCATAAATATGTAAAGTTCATATTTTTACGCAACTTGATATTGACTGCTTAATATGTATGTACCAAGAAATCGATTCTACACCTTAATATAAGATTGTGAAAGTGCTCCAAATACACTGTCGTTATGGCTATAAGACAACTCTATGACTACTCCAATAACTTCAAAAAGGCTAATTAGCATAAATGTGTAAAGTTCATATCTTTACGCAACTTGATATCGATTGCTTGATGTGTATGTACGAAAAAATCGATTCTACACCTTAATATAAGATTGTGAAATTGCTCCAAATACACTGTCGTTATGGCTATACGACAACTCTATGACAACTCCAAAAACATCAAAACGGCTAGTTAGCATACATATGTAAAGTTCACATTTTTTCGCAACTTGATATCGACTGCTTAATACGTATGTACCAAGAAAACGATTCTACACCTTAATATAAGATTGTGAAATTGCTCCAAATACACTGTCGTTATGGCTATACGACAACTCTATGACAACTCCAAAAACATCAAAAAGGCTAATTAGCATAAATATGTAAAGTTCATATTTTTACGCAACTTGATAGCGACTGCTTAAAATGTATGTACCAAGAAATCGATTCTACACCTTAATATAAGATTGTGAAATTGCTCCAAATACACTGTCGTTATGGCTATTCGACAACTCTATGACTACTCCAATAACTTCAAAAAAGCTAATTAGCATAAATGTGTAAAGTTCATATCTTTACGCGACTTGATATCGATTGCTTGATGTGTATGTACCAAAAACTCAATTCTACCCCTTAATATAAGATTGTGAAATTGCTCCAAATTTTCTGTGGTTATGGCTATTCGACAACTCTATGACAACTCCAACAACATCAATGCGGCTAATTAACAGAAATATGTAAAGTTCATATTTTTACAAAACTTGATATCGATTGCTTAATGTATATGTACCAAGAAATCGATTCTACACCTTAATATAAGATTGTTAGATTGTTCCAAATACACTGTCGTTATGGCTTTAAGACAACTCTATGAAAAATCCAAAAACATTAAAACGGCTTATTAAAAGAAATATTTAAAGTTCATATTTTTACGCAACTGGATATCGATTGCTTAATGTGTATGTACTAAAACATCGATTCTTCACTTTAATATAAGATTGTGAAATTGCTCCAAATACACTGTCGTTATGGCTATACGACAACTCTATGACAACCCCAATAACATCAAAACGGCTAGTTATCATACATATGTAAAGTTCATATTTTTACAAAACTTGATATCGATTGCTTAGTGTGTATGTACTAAAAAATAGATTATACACTTTAATAAACGATTGTGAAATTGCTTCAAATACACTGTCGCTATATGACAACTCTATGACAACTCCAATAGCTTCAAAAAGGCTTATTAGCATAAATATGTAAAGTTCATAGTTTTACGCAACTTGATATCGATTGTTTAATATGTATGCACCAAAAAATCGAATCTACACCTGAATGTAAGATTGTGAAATTGCTCCAAATACACTGTCGTTATGGCTTTAAGACAACTCTATGACATCTCCAATAACATCGAAAAGGCTAACTAGCATAAATATGTAAAGTTGATATTTTTACAAAACTTGATATCGATTGCTTAATGTGTATGTACTAAAAAATAGATAATATTTTTTAATATAAGATTGTTAGATTGTTCCAAATACACTGTCGTTATGGCTATGCGACAACTCTATGACAACTCCAATAACATCAGCACGGCTAATTAGCATAAATATGTAAAGTCCATATCTTTACGCGACTTGATATCGATTGATTGATGTGTATGTACCAAAAACTCAATTCTACCCCTTAATATAAGATTGTGAAATTGCTCCAAATTCTCTGTCGTTATGGCTATTCGACAACTCTATGAAAACTCCAATAGCATTAAAAAGGCTAATTAGCATTAATATGTAAAGTTCATATTTTGCGCAACTTGATATCGATTGCTTGATGTGTATGTACTAAAAATCGATTCTACACATTAATATAAGATTGTGAAATTGCTCCAAATACACTGTCGTTATGGCTATAAGACAACTCTATGACAAATCCAAAAACATCAAAACGGCTTATTAAAAGAAATATGTAAAGTTCACATTTTTACGCAACTGTATATCGATTGTTTAATGTTTTTGTACTAAAAAATCGATTCTACACCTTAATATAAGATTGTTAGATTGTTCCAAATACACTGTCGTTATGGCTATACGACAACCCCAATAATTCCAAAAAGGCTAATTAGCATAAATATGTAAAGTTTATATTTTTACGCAACTTGATATCGACTGTTTAAAATGTATGTACCAAGAAATCGATTCTACACCTTAATATAAGATTGTGAAATTGCTCCAAATACACTGTCGTTGTGGCTATAAGACAACGCTATGACTACTCCAAAAACATCAAAGCGGCTAATTAGCATAAATGTGTAAAGTTCATATCTTTACGCGACTTGATATCGATTGCTTGATGTGTATGTAAGAAAAACTCAATTCTATCCTTTAATATAAGATTCTGAAATTGCTCCAAATTCTCTGTCGTTATGGCTATAAGATAACTCTATGACAACTCCAATAGCATCAAAAAGGCTAATTAGCATAAATATGTAAAGTTCATATTTTGCGCAACTTGATATCGATTGCTTGACGCGTATGTACGAAAAAATCGATTCTACACATTAACATAAGATTGTGAAATTGCTCCAAATACACTGTCGTTATGGCTATAAGACAACTCTATGACTACTCCAATAACTTCAAAGAGGCTAATTAGCATAAATGTGTAAAGTTCATATCTTTACGCGACTTGATATCGATTGCTTGATGTGTATGTAAGAAAAACTCAATTCTATCTCTTAATATAAGAATGTGAAATTGCTTCAAATTCTCTGTCGTTAGGCTATTCGACAACTCTATGACAACTCAAATAGCATCAAAAAAGGCTAATTAGCATAAATATGTAAAGTTCATATTTTGCGCAACTTGATATCGATTGCTTGATGTGTATGTACTAAAAAATCGATTCTACACATTAATATAAGATTGTGAAATTGCTCCAAATACACACTGGCTTATTAAAAGAAATATTTAAAGTTCATATTTTTACGCAACTGGATATCGATTGCTTAATGTGTATGTACTAAAACATCGATTCTACACTTTAATATAAGATTGTGAAATTGCTCCAAATACACTGTCGCTATACGACAACTCTATGACAACTCCAATAGCATCAAAACGGCTAGTTAGCATAAATATGTAAAGTTCATATTTTTAAAAAACTTGATATCGATTGCTTAGTGTGTATGTACTAAAAAATAGATTATACACTTTAATATAAGATTGTGAAATTGCTTCAAATGCACTGTCGCTATACGACAACTCCATGACAACTCCAATAACTTCAAAAAGGCTTATTAGCATAAATATGTAAAGTTCATATTTTTACGCAACTTGATATCGATTGTTTAATATGTATGCACCAAAAAATCGAATCTACACCTGAATGTAAGATTGTGAAATTGCTCCAAATACACTGTCGTTATGGCTTTAAGACAACTCTATGACATCTCCAATAACATCGAAAAGGCTAACTAGCATAAATATGTAAAGTTGATATTTTTACAAAACTTGATATCGATTGCTTGATGTGTATGTACTAAAAAATAGATTCTACACATTAATATAAGATTGTGAAATTGCTCCAAATACACTGTCATTATGGCTATAAGACAACTCTATGACAAATCCAAAAACATCAAAACGGCTTATTAAGAGAAATATTTAAAGTTCATATTTTTACGCAACTGTATATCGATTGTTTAATGGTTTTGTACTAAAAAATCGATTCTACACCTTAATATAAGATTGTTAGATTGTTCCAAATACACTGTCGTTATGGCTATACGACAACCCCAATAACTTCAAAAAGGCTAATTAGCATAAATATGTAAAGTTCATATTTTTACGCAACTTGATATCGACTGCTTAATATGTATGTACCAAGAAAACGAATCTACACCTTAATATAAGATTGTGAAATTGCTCCAAATACACTGTCGTTATGGCTATAAGACAACTCTATGACAACTCCAAAAACATCAAAGCGGCTAATTAGCATAAATATGTAAAGTTCGTATTTTTACGCAACTTGATATCGATTCCGTGATGTGTATGTACTAAAAAATAGATTATACACTATAATATAAGATTGTGAAATTGCTACACTGTTGCTATACGACAACTCTATGACAACTCCAATAACTTCAAAAAGGCTAATTGGCAAAAATATGTAAAGTTCATATTTTTACGCAACTTGATATCGATTGTTTAATATGTATGCACCAAAAAATCGATTCTACACCTTAATATAAGATTGTGAAATTGCTCCAAATACACTGTCGTTATGGCTATACGACAACTCTATGACAACCCCAATAACATCAAAACGGCTAATTAGCATACATATGTAAAGTTCATATTTTTACCGCACTTGAAATCGATTGCTTAATGTGTATGTACCAAGAAATCAATTCTACACCTTAATATAAGATTGTGAAATTGCTCCAAATACACTGTCGTTATGGCTATACGACAACTCTATGACAACTCCAAAAACATCAAAACGGCTAGTTAGCATACATATGTAAAGTTCACATTTTTTCGCAACTTGATATCGACTGCTTAATATGTATGTACCAAAAACTCAATTCTACCTCTTAATATAAGATTGTGAAATTTCTCTAAATACACTGTCGTTGTGGCTATAAGACAACTCTATGACAACTCCAAAAACATCAAAGCGGCTAATTAACAGAAATATGTAAAGTTCATATATTTACGCAACTTGATATTGATTACTTAATGTGTATGTACTAAAACATCGATTCTACACTTTAATATAAGATTGTGAAATTGCTCTAAATACATTGTCCTTATGGCCTTAAGACAACTCTATGACAACTCCAATAACTTCAAAAAGGCTAATTAGCATAAATATGTAAAGTTCATATTTTTACGAAACTTGATATCGATTGCTTAGTGTGTATTTACCAAAAAATAGATTATACACTATAATATAAGATTGTGAAATTGCTACACTGTCGCTATACGACAACTCTATGACAACTCCAATAACTTCAAAAAGGCTAATTAGCATAAATATGTAAAGTTCATATTTTTACGCAACTTGATATCGATTGTTTAATATGTATGCACCAAAAAATCGATTCTACGCCTTAATATAAGATTGTAAAGTTGCCCCAAATACACTGTCGTTATGGCTATACGACAACTCTATGACAACCCCAAAAACATCAAAACGGCTAGTTAGCATAAATATGTAAAGTTCATATTTTTACCGCACTTGATATCGATTGCTTAGCGTGTATGTAAAAAGAAATCGATTCTACACCTTAATATAAGATTGTGAAATTGCTCCAAATACACTGTCGTTATGGCTATACGACAACTCTATGAACGCTCCAATAACATAAAAACGGCTAAATAGCATATATATGTAAAGTTCATATTTTTCGCAACTTTATATCGATTGCTTAATGTGTATGTATCAAAAAATCGATTCTACACCTTAACTTAAGATTGTGAAATTGCTCCAAATACACTGTCGTTATGGCTATACGACAACTCTATGACAACTCCAAAAACATCAAAGCGGCTAATTAACAGAAATATGTAAAGTTCATATATTTACGCAACTTGATATTGATTGCTTAATGTGTATGTACTAAAACATCGATTTTACACTTTAATATAAGATTGTGAAATTGCTCCAAATACACTGTCGTTATGGCTTTAAGACAACTCTATGACAACTCCAATAACATCAAAAAGGCTAATTAGCATAAATATGTTAAGTTCATTGTTTACCGCAACTTGATATCGATTGTTTAATATGAATGCACCAAAAAATCGATTTTTCACCTTAATATAAGATTGTTAGATTGTTCCAAATTCTCTGTCGTTATGGTTATACGACAACTCTATGACAACTCCAATAGCTTCAAAACGGCTAGTTAGCATAAATGTGTAAAGTTCATATTTTTTCGCAACTTGATATCGACTGCTTAATATGCATGTACCAAGAAATCGAATCTAGACCTTAATATAAGATTGTGAAATTGCTCCAAATACACTGTCGTTATGGCTATAAGACAACTCTAT
>NW_024395033.1:0-7327 GCF_016617805.1 Bactrocera tryoni
ACACTGTCGTTACGGCTATAAGACAACTCTATGACAACTCCAAAAACATCAAAGCGGCTAATTAGCATAAATATGTAAATTTCATATTTTTACAAAACTTCATATCGATTGCTTAGTGTGTATGTACTAAAAAATAGATTATACACTTTAATATAAGATTGTGAAATTGCTTCAAATACACTGCCGCTATACGACAACTCTATGACAACTTCAATAACTCCAAAAAGGCTTATTAGCATAAATATGTAAAGTTCATATTTTAACGCAACTTGATATAGATTGTTTATTATGTATGCACCAAAAAATCGATTCTACACCTTAATATAAGATTGTGAAATTGTTTCAAATACACTGTCGTTATGGCTATACGACAACTCTATGACAACCCCAATGACATCAAAACGGCTAGCTAGCATAAATATGTAAAGTTCATATTTTTACAAAACTTGATATCGATTGCTTAACGTGTATGTACCAAGAAATCGATTCTACACCTTAATATAAGATTATGAAACTGCTCCAAACTCTCTGTCGTTATGGCTATACGACAACTCTATGACAACTCCAATAGCATCAAAACGGCTAGTTAGCATAAATATGTAAAGTTCATATTTTTTCGCAACTTGATATCGACTGCTTGATATGTATGTACCAAGAAATCGAATCTACACCTTAATATAAGATTGTGAAATTGCTCCAAATACACTGTCGTTATGGCTATAAGACAACTCTATGACAACTCCAAAAACATCAAAGCGGCTAATTAGCATAAATATGTAAATTTCATATTTTTACAAAACTTCATATCGATTGCTTAGTGTGTATGTACTAAAAAATAGATTATACACTTTAATATATGATTGTGAAATTGCTTCAAATACACTGTCGCTATACGACAACTCTATGACAACTTCAATAACTCCAAAAAGGCTAATTAGCATAAATATGTAAAGTTCATATTTTTACGCAACTTGATATCGATTGTTTAATATGTATGCACCAAAAAATCGATTCTCCACCTTAATATAAGATTGTGAAATTGCTCCAAATACACTGTCGTTATGGCTATACGACAACTCTATGACAACCACAATGACATCAAAACGGCTAGCTAGCATAAATATGTAAAGTTCATATTTTTACAAAACTTGATATCGATTGCTTAACGTGTATGTACCAAGAAATCGATTCTACACCTTAATATAAGATTATGAAACTGCTCAAAACTCTCTGTCGTTATGGCTATACGACAACTCTATGACAACTCCTATAGCATCAAAACGGCTAGTTAGCATAAATATGTAAAGTTCATATTTTTTCGCAACTTGGTATCGACTGCTTGATATGTATGTACCAAGAAATCGAATCTACACCTTAATATAAGATTGTGAAATTGCTCCAAATACACTGTCGTTATGGCTATAAGGCAACTCTATGACAACTCCAATAACATCAAAACGGCTGGTTAGCATAAATATGTAAAGTTAATATTTTTACGCAACTTGAAATATATTGCTTAGTGTGTATGTACCAAAAAATCAATTCTATACCTTAATATAAGATTGTGAAATTGCTCCAATCACACTGTCGCTACACGACAACTCTATGACAACTCCAATAGCATCAAAACGGCTAGTTAGCATAAATATGTAAAGTTCATATTTTTTCGCAACTTGATATCGACTGCTTGATATGTATGTACCAAGAAATCGAATCTACACCTTAATATAAGATTGTGAAATTGCTCCAAATACACTGTCGTTATGGCTATAATTCAACTCTATGACTACTCCAATAACTTCAAAAAGGCTAATTAGCATAAATAAGTAAAGTTCATATTTTTACGCAACTTGATATCGATTGCTTAATATGTATGTACCAAAAACTCGAATCTACACCTTAATTTAAGATTGTAAAGTTGTTCCAAATACACTGTCTTTATGGCTATACGACAACTCCATGACAACTCCAATAACATCAAAACGGCTAGTTAGCATAAATATGTGAAGTTCATATTTTTACGCAACTTGATATCGATTGCTTAATTTGTATGTACCAAAAAATCGATTCTACACCTTATAATAAAAGTGCGAAATTGCTCCAAATACACTGTCGTTATGGCTATACGACAACTCTATGACAACTCCAATAACATCAAAACGGCTAATTAGCAAAAATATGTAAAGTTCATATTTTGACGCAACTTAAAATATATTGCTTAGTGTGTATGTACCAAAAAATCAATTCTATAACTTAATATAAGATTGTGAAATTGCTCCAATTACACTGTCGCTATACGACAACTCTATGACAGCTCCAATAACGTCAAAAAGGCTAATTAGCATAAATATGTAAAGTTCATATTTTTACGCAACTTGATATCGATTGCTTAATGTATATGTTCTAAAAAATCGATTCTACACCTTAATCTAAGATTCTGAAATTGCTCCAAATACACAGTCGTTATGGCTATACGACAAATCTATGACAACTCCAATAACATCAAAACGGCTAGTTAGCATAAATATGTAAAGTTCATATTTTTACGCAACTTTATATCGATTGCTTAATGTGTATGTACCAAAAAATCGGTTCTACACCTTAATATAAGATTGTGAAATTGCTCCAAAGACACTGTCGTTATCGCTATACGACAAGTCTATGACAACTCCAATAACATCAAAACGGCTAGTTAGCATAAATATGTAAAGTTAATATTTTTACGCAACTTGAAGTATATTGCTTAGTGTGCATGTACCAAAAAATCAATTCTACACCTTAATCTAAGATTCTGAAATTGCTCCAAATACATTGTCGTTATGGCTATACGACAACTTTATGACAACTCAATAACATCAAAACTGCTAGTTAGCATAAATATGTAAATTTCATATTTTTACGCAACTTGAAATCGATTGCTTAACAGGTTCCTTGTTCAATGTATCACATGTGATATAAAATTTTTTTCTTGAGCCATGTACACATGTATCATATATGATACAAATGATACAAATGATACATATACATATATGATATATGATATATATATACAAATAAATTAAAAAATATATGATATGTATCACTAATGATACATTGAGCGTATGCAATTCAACTTCGTAGTGACACGTTCGTGTATCATAGCTGATAAAAATTTTTTGTTACCGTTATATCGCCGTCAAGATGTGTGGGATAGTTCACAAATATATCGATAACCTCTAAAAAATAAGTGTTGCACGTGTACCGTTAAAAATTAATTTTTGTATGGGGACAGATAACCTGTTAATGTGTATGTACTAAAAAATCGATTCTACACATTAATATACGATTGTGGAATTGCTCCTAATACACTGTCGTTATGGCTCTACGACACCTCAATGACAACTCCAATAACTTCAAAAAGGCTAATTAGCATAAATATGTAAAGTTCATATTTTTACAAAACTTGATATCGATTGCTTAATGTGTATGTACTAAAAAATCGATTCTACACATTAATATACGATTGTGGAATTGCTCCTAATACAATGTCGTTATGGCTATACGACAACTCTATGACAACTCCAATAACATCAAAACGGCTAGTTAGCATAAATATGTAAAGTTAATATTTTTACGCAACTTGAACTATATTGCTTAGTGTGCATGTACCAAAAAATCAATTCTACACCTCAATATAAGATTGTGAAATTGCTCCAATTACACTGTCGCTATACGACAACTCTATGGCAACTCCAAAAGCATCAAAGCGGCTAATGAACAGAAATATGTAAAGTTCATATTTTTACGCAACTTGATATCGATTGTTTAATATGTATGCATCAAAAAATAGATTATACACTTTAATATAAGATTGTTAGATTGTTCCAAATGCACTGTCGTTATGGCTATACGACAACTCTATGACAACTCCAATAACATAAACACGGCTAGTTAGCATAAATATGTAAAGTTCACATTTTTACGCAACTTGATATCGACTGCTTAATATGTATGTACCAAGAAATCGGTTCTACATCTTAATATAAGAAATTGAAGTTGTTCCAAATACATTGTCGTTATGGCTATACGACAACTCTATGACAACACCAATAACATCAAAACGGCTAGATAGCATAAATATGTAAAGTTCATATTTTTACGCAACTTGATATCGATTGCTTAATGTGTATGTCCTAAAAAATCGATTCTACACATTAATATAAGATTGTGAAATTGCTTCAAATACACTGTCGCTATACGACAATAACTTCAAAAAGGATTATTAGCATAAATATGTAAAGTTCATATCTTTACGCAACTTGATATCGATTGTTTAATATGTATGCACCAAAAAATCGATTCTACACCTTAATATAAAATTGTGAAATTGCTCCAAATACACTGTCGTTATGGCTATACGACAACTCTATGACAACCCCAATAACATCAAAACGGCTAGTTAGCATAAATATGTAGAGTTCATATTTTTACGCAACTTGATATCGACTGCTTAATATGTATGCACCAAGAAATCGGTTCTACATCTTAATATAAGAAATTGAAGTTGTTCCAAATACATTGTCGTAATGGCTATACGACAACTCTATGACAACACCAATTACATCAAAACGGCTAGTTAGCATAAATATGTAAAGTTCATATTTTTACGCAACTTGATATCGATTGCTTAATGTCTATGTATCGAAAAATCGATTCTACACCTTAACTTAAGATTGTGAAATTGCTCCAAAGACACTGTCGCTATGGCTATACGACAACTCTATGACAACTCCAATAACATCAAAACGGCGAGTTAGCATAAATATGTAAAGTTCATATTTTACGCAACTTGATATCGATTGCTTAATGTGTATGTATCAAAAAATCAATTCTACACCTTAATATAAGCTTCTGAAGTTGTTCCATATACACTGTCGCTATTGCTATAGGACAACTCTATGACAACTCCAATAACATCAAAACGGCTAATTTGCATGAATATGTAAAGTTCATATTTTTACGCATCTTGATATCGATTGCATAATATGTATGTACCAAAAATCAATTTTACACCTTAATTTAAGATTAAAAAATTGTTCCAAATACACTGTCGCTATTACTATAGAACAACTCTATGACAACTCCAATAACATCAAAACGGCGAGTTAGCATAAATATGTAAAGTTCATATTTTTACGCAACTTGATATCGATTGCTTAATGTGTATGTATCAAAAAATCGATTCTGCACCTTAATATAAGATTGTGAAATTGCTCCAAATACACTGTCGTTATGGCTATACGACAACTCTATGACAACTCCAATAGCATCAAAACGGCTAGTAAGCATAAATATGTAAAGTTCATATTTTTACGCAACTTGATATCGATTGCTTAATTTGTATGTACCAAAAAATCGATTCTACACCTTATAATAAAATTGCGAAATTGCTCCAAATACACTGTCGTTATGGCTATACGCCAACTCTATGACAACTCCAATAACATCAAAACGGCTAGTTAGCATAAATATGTAAAGTTTATATTTTTACCGCACTTGATATCGATTGCTTAACGTGTATGTACCAAGAAATCGATTCTACACCTTAATATAAGATTACGAAACTGCTCCAAACTCTCTGTCGTTATGGCTATACGACAACTCTATGACAACTGCAATAGCATCAAAACGGCTAGTTAGCATAAATATGTAAAGTTCATATTTTTTCGCAACTTGATATCGATTGCTTAATTTGTATGTACTAAAAAATCGATTCTACACCTTATAATAAAATTGCGAAATTGCTCCAAATACACTGTCGTTATGGCTATACGACAACTCTATGACAACTCCAACAACATCAAAACGGCTAGTTAGCATAAATATGTAAAGTTTTTATTTTTACCACACTTGATATCGATTGCTTAACGTGTATGTACCAAGAAATCGATTCTACACTTTAATATAAGATTACGAAATTGCTCCAAATACACTGTCGTTATGGCTATACGACAACTCTATGACAACTGCAATAGCATCAAAACGGCTAATTAGCATAAATATGTAAAGTTCATATTTTTTCGCAACTTGATATCTACTACTTAATATGTTTGTACCAAGAACTCGAATCTACACCTTATTATAAGATTGTGAAATTGCTCTAAATACACTGTCGTTATGGCTGTAAGACAACTCTATGACAACTCCAAAAACATCAAAGCGGCTAATTAGCATAAATATGTAAATTTCATATTTTTACAAAACTTCATATCGATTGCTTAGTGTGTATGTACTAAAAAATAGATTATACACTTTAATATAAGATTGTGAAATTGCTTCAAATACACTGTCGCAATACGACAACTCTATGACAACTTCAATAACTTCAAAAAGGCTAATTAGCATAAATATGTAAAGTTCATATTTTTACGCAACTTGATATCGATTGTTTAGTATGCAAATCGATAAACTGTCAAAATGACATGTAAATGGAATTTATCATACATTTTCGTTCAAGAATAAATAAAAGCTGTTCTGTTTTCTATTTTTAATAAATTGAATTATTATCTTTATTTTGGTGTATGAATGTTGCCGATTCTGCTAATAGAAAAAAAGTTATAGGGACCTTAAGTCGCATTCAGTAAACATGTTGACGGTTTTGCTCCCCACTGTATATACAAATAAATTAAAAAATATATGATATGTATCACTAATGATACATTGAGCGTATGCAATTCAACTTCGTAGTGACACGTTCGTGTATCATAGCTGATACACATTTTTTGTTACCGTTATATCGCCGTCAAGATGTGTGGGATAGTTCACAAATAAATCGATAACCTCTAAAAAATAAGTGTTAAACGTGTACCGTTAAAAATTAATTTTTGTATGGGGACAGATAACTTGTTAATGTGTATGTACTAAAAAATCGATTCTACACATTAATAAAAGATTGTGAAATTACTCCACATACACTGTCGTTATCGCTATAAAACAACTCTATGACAACTCCAATAACATCAAAAAGGCTAATTAGCATAAATATGTAAAGTTCATATTTTTACAAAACTTGATATTGATTGCTTAATGTCTATGTACTAAAAAATAGATTACACACTTTAATATAAGCTTGTTAGATTGTTCCAAATACACTGTCGTTATGGCTATACGACAACTTTATGACAACTCCAATAACATCAAACTGCAAGTTAGCATAAATATGTAAATTTAATATTTTTTCGCAACTCGATATCTATTGCTTGATATGTATGTACCAAAAACTCAATTCTACACCTTAATATAAGATTGTGAAATGGCTCCAAATACACTGTCGCTATACGACAACTCT
>NW_024395034.1:0-1828 GCF_016617805.1 Bactrocera tryoni
TCCAATAACATCAAAACGGCTAAATAGCATGAATATGTAAAGTTCATATTTTTGCGCAACCTGATATCGATTGCATAATGTGTATGTACCAAAAAATCAATTCTACACCTTAATACAAGCTTGTGAAGTTGTTCCATATACACTGTCGCTATTGCTATAGGACAACTCTATGACAACTCCAATAACATCAAAACGGCTAGTTAGAATAAAAATGTAAAGTTCATATTTTTACGCAACCTGATATCGATTGCATAATGTGTATGTACCAAAAAATCAATTCTACACCTTAATTTAGGATTTTTAAGTTGTTCCAAATACACTGTCGCTATGGCTATACGACAACTCCATGAAAACTCCAATAACATCAAAACGGCTAATTAGCAAAAATATGTAAAAATCATATTTTTACGCATCTTGATATCGATATCTTAATGTGTATGTACTAAAAAATCGATTCTACACCTTAATATAAGATTGTGAAATTGCTCTAAAGACACTGTCGTTATGGCTATACGACAACTCTATGAAAGCTCCAATAACATCAAAACGGCTAATTAACAGAAATATGTAAAGTTCATATTTTTACGCTTCTTGATATCGATTGCTTAACTGTATGTACTAAAAAATCGATTCTACATCTTAATATAAGCTTGTGAAATTGATCCAAATACTCTGTCGCTATGGCTATACGACAACTCCATGACAACTCCAATAACATCAAAACGGCTAATTAACAGAAATATGTAAAGTTCATATTTTTACGCATCTTGATATCGATTGCTTAATGTGCATGTATCAAAAAATCGATTCTACCCCTTGACATAAGATTGTGAAATTGCTCCAAATACACTGTCGTAATGGCTATACGACAACTCTATGACAACTCCAATAACACTCAAACGGCTAATTAGCAAAAATATGTAAAGTTCATATTTTTACGCTACCTGATATCGATTTCTTAATGTATATGTACTAAAAAATCGATTCTTCACCTTAACCGAAGATTGTGAATTTGTTCCATATACACTGTCGCTATGGCTATACGACAACTCTATGACAACTCCAATAACATCAAAACGGCGAGTTAGCATAAATGTGTAAAGCTCATATTTTTACGCAACTTGATATCGATTGCTTAATGTGTATGTATCAAAAAATCGATTCTACACCTTAAAATAAGATTATGAAAATGCTCCAAATATACTGTCGCTATGGCTATACGACAACTCTATGACAACTCCAATAACACCAAAACGGCTAATTAGCAAAAATATGTAAAGTTCATATTTTTACGCAAGTTGATATCGATTGCTTAATGTTTATGTACTAAACAATAGATTATATACCTTAACATAAGATTGTGAAGTTTTTCCAAATGCACTGTCGTTATGGCTATACGACAATTCTATGACAACTCCAACAACATCAAAACGGCTAATTAAGAGAAATATCTAAAGTTCATATTTTTGCGCAACTTGATATCGATTGCTTAATGTGTATCTATCAAAAAATCGATTCTACACCTTAACTTAAGATTGTGAAATTGCTCTAAAGGCACTGTCGTTATGCCTATACGACAACTCTATGAAAGCTCCAATAACATCAAAACGGCTAGTTAGCATAAATATGTAAAGTTCATATTTTTACGCAACTTGAAGTCGATTTCTTAATGTATATGTACTAAAAAGTCGATTCTACAATTTAATATAAGATTGTTAGATTGTTCCGAATACACTGTTGTTATGGATATACGACAACTGTATGACAACTCCAATAACTTCAAAAAGGCTAATTAGTCTAACAATGTAAAGTTCATATTTTTACGCAA
>NW_024395035.1:0-7669 GCF_016617805.1 Bactrocera tryoni
GGACATAAAGCCATAACGGCAATGCATTTGGAAGAATTCAGAATCCTATATTAAAGTGTAGAGTCGATTTTCTTGTATATTCACATTTAGCAATCGATATTTAGTTACTTCAAATCATAAGCTTAACATATTTAAGTTCTCTTACCTTCTTCATCTTACTGAAGTGGACATGAAGCCATAACGGCAGTGCATTTGGAAGAATTCCACAACCCTTTATTAAGGTATAAGGTCGATTTTCTTGTATATTAACATTAAGCAATCGATATTGAGTTGCTTCTAATCATTAGTTTCACATATTTAAGTTTACTTACCTTCTTCATCTTATTGAAGTTTACATAAAGCCATAACGGCAGTGCATTTGGAAGGATCCAGAATCCTATATTAAGGTGTAGAGTCGATTTTCTTGTATATTCACATTTAGCAATCGATATTTAGTTGCTCCAAATTATAAGCTTAACATATTTAAGTTCTCTTACCTTTTTCATCTTACTGAAGTGGACGTGAAGCCATAACGGCAGTGCATTTGGAAGAATTCCACAATCCTATATTAAGGTATAAGGTCGATTTTCTTGTATATTCACATTAAGCAATCGATATTGAGTTGCTTCAAATCATTAATTCAACATATTTAAATTAATTTACCTTCTATATCTTACTGAAGTGAACAAAAATCACAACGGCAGTGCATTTGGAAGAATTCGACAATCCTATATTAAGGTGTAGAGTCGATTTTCTTGTATATTCACATTGAGCAATCGATATTGAGTTTCTTCAAATCATAAGCTTAACATATTTAAGTTCTCTTACCTTCTTCATCTTACTGAAGTGGACATGAAGCCATAACGGCAGTTCATTTGGAAGAATTCCACAATCATTTATTAAGGTGAAGAGTCGATTTTCTTGTATATTCGCATTTAGCAATCGATATTTAGTTGCTCCAAATTATAAGCTTAACATATCTAAGTTAACTTACCTTCTTCATCTTACTGAAGTGGACATAACGCCATAACGGCAGTGCATTTGGAAGAATTCCACAATCCTATATTAAGGTGTAGATTCGATTTTCTTGTATATTCACATTTAGATATCGATATTTAGTTTCTTCAAATCATAAGCTTAACATATTTAAGTTCTCTTACCTTCTCCATCTTACTGAAGTGGACGTGAAGCGATGACGGCAGTGCATTTGGAAGAATTCCACAATCCTATATTAAGGTGTATAGTCGATTTTCTTGTATATTCGCATTTAGCAATCGATATTGAGTTGCTTCAAATCATCAGTTTCACATATTTAAGTTCACTTACCTTCTTCATCTTACCGAAGTGGACATAAAGCCATAACGGCAGTGCATTTGGAAGAATTCTAGAATCCTATATTAAGGTGTAGAGTCGATTTTCTTGTATATTCACATTTAGCATTCGATATTTAGTTGCTTCAAATCATAAGCATAACATATTTAAGTTCTCTTACCTTCTTCATCTTACTGAAGTGGACGTGAAGCCATAACGGCAGTGCATTTGGAAGAATTCCACAACCCTTTATTAAGGTATAAGGTCGATTTTCTTGTATATTCACATTAAGCAATCGATATTGAGTTACTTCAAATCATTGTTTTTACATATTTAAGTTTACTTACCTTCTACATCTTACCGAAGTGGACATAAAGCCATAACGGCAGTGCATTTGGAAGCATTCTACAATCCTATATTAAGGTGTAGAGTCGATTTTCTTGTATATTCACATTTAGCAATCGATATTTAGATGCTTCAAATCATAAGATTAACATATTGAAGTTCTCTTACCTTCTTCATCTTACTGAAGTGGTCATAAAGCCATAACGGCAGTGCATTTGGAAGAATTCCACTATCCTATATTAAGGTATAATGTCGATTTTCTTGTATATTCATATTAAGCAATGGATATTGAGTTGCTTCGAATCACTAGTTTAACATATTTAAGTTCTCTTACGTTCTTCATCTTACTAAGTAGACATAACGCCATAACGGCGGTGCATTTGGAAGAATTCCACACACCTATATTAAGGTTAATAGTCGATTTTTTTGTATATACACATTTAGCAATCGATATTGAATTGCTTCAAATCATTAGTTTAACATATTTAAGTTCACTTTACTTCTTCATCTTACCGAAGTGGACATAAAGCCATAACGGCAGTGCATTTGGAAGAATTCCACAATCCTATATTAGCTTATAAAGTCGATTTTCTTATATATTCACATTTAGAAGTCGATATTTAGTTGCTTCATATCGTTAGTATAACATATCTAAGTTAACTTACCTTCTTCATCTTACTGAAGTGGACATAACGCCATAACGGCAGTGCATTTGGAAGAATTCCACAATCCTATATTAAGGTGTAGATTCGATTTTCTTGTATATTCACATTTAGCAATCGATATTTAGTTGCTTCAAATCATAAGCTTAACATATTTAAGTTCTCTTACCTTCTTCATCTTACTGAAGTGGATGTGAAGCGATGACGGCAGTGCATTTGGAAGAATTCCACAACCCTTTATTAAGGTATAAGGTCGATTTTCTTATATATTCACATTAAGCAATCGATATTGAGTTGCTTCAAATCATTAATACAACATATTTAAGTTAATTTACCTTCTTCATCTTACTGAAGTGGTCATAAAGCCATAACGCCAATACATTTGGAAGAATTCGACAATCCTATATTAAGGTGTAGAGTCGATTTTCTTGTATATTCACATTGAGCAATCGATATTGAGTTTCTTCAAATCATAAGCTTAACATATTTAAGTTCTCTTACCTTCTTCATCTTACTGAAGTGGACATGAAGCCATAACGGCAGTGTATTTGTAAAAATTCCACAATCCTATATTAAGGTATAAGGTCGATTTTCTTGTATATTCACATTAAGCAATCGATATTGAGTTGCTTCAAATCATTAATACAACATATTTAAGTTAATTTACCTTCTTCATCTTACTGAAGTGGTCATAAAGCCATAACGCCAATACATTTGGAAGAATTCGACAATCCTATATTAAGGTGTAGAGTCGATTTTCATGTATATTCGCATTTAGCAATCGATATTGAGTTGCTCCAAATCATTAGTTTCACATATATAAGTTTACTTACCTTCTTTATCTTACTGAAGTGGACATAAAGCAATAACGGCAGTGCATTTAGAAGAATTCCACGATCTTATATTAAGATATAAAGTCGATTTTTTTGTATATTCACATTAAGCAATCGATATTTAGTTTCTTCAAATCATAAGCTAACCATATTTAAGTTCTCTTACCTTCCTCATCTTACCGAAGTGGACATAAAGCCATAACGGCAGTGCATTTGGAAGAATTCCACAATCCTATATTAAGGTATAAAGTCGATTTTCTTATATATTCACATTTAGAAGTCGATATTTAGTTGCTTCATATCGTTAGTATAACATATCTAAGTTAACTTACCTTCTTCATCTTACTGAAGTGGACATAACGCCATAACGGCAGTGCATTTGGAAGAATTCCACAATCCTATATTAAGGTGTAGATTCGATTTTCTTGTATATTCACATTTAGCAATCGATATTTAGTTGCTTCAAATCATAAGCTTAACATATTTAAGTTCTCTTACCTTCTTCATCTTACTGAAGTGGATGTGAAGCGATGACGGCAGTGCATTTGGAAGAATTCCACAACCCTTTATTAAGGTATAAGGTCGATTTTCTTATATATTCACATTAAGCAATCGATATTGAGTTACTTCAAATCATTGGTTTTACATATTTAAGTTTACTTACCTTCTTCATCTTACCGAAGTGGACATAAAGCCATAACGGAAATGCATTTGGAAGAATTCAGAATCCTATATTAAAGTGTGGAGTCGATTTTCTTGTATATTCACATTTAGCAATCGATATTTAGTTACTTCAAATCATAAGCTTAACATATTTAAGTTCTCTTACCTTCTTCATCTTACTGAAGTGGACATGAAGCCATAACGGCAGTGCATTTGGAAGAATTCCACAACCCTTTATTAAGGTATAAGGTCGATTTTCTTGTATATTAACATTAAGCAATCGATATTGAGTTTCTTCTAATCATTAGTTTCACATATTTAAGTTTACTTACCTTCTACATCTTACTGAAGTGGACATAAAGCCATAACGGAAATGCATTTGGAAGATATCAGAATCCTATATTAAAGTGTAGAGTCGATTTTCTTGTATATTCACATTTAGCAATCGATATTTAGTTACTTCAAATCATAAGCTTAACATATTTAAGTTCTCTTACCTTCTTCATCTTACTGAAGTGGACATGAAGCCATAACGGCAGTGCATTTGGAAGAATTCCACAACCCTTTATTAAGGTATAAAGTCGATTTTCTTGTATATTAACATTAAGCAATCGATATTGAGTTGCTTCTAATCATTAGTTTCACATATTTAAGTTTACTTACCTTATTCATCTTATTGAAGTGGACATAAAGCCATAACGGCAGTGCATTTGGAAGGATCCAGAATCCTATATTAAGGTGTAGAGTCGATTTTCTTGTATATTCACATTTAGCAATCGATATTTAGTTGCTCCAAATTATAAGCTTAACATATTTAAGTTCTCTTACCTTCTTCATCTTACTGAAGTGGACGTGAAGCCATAACGGCAGTGCATTTGGAAGAATTCCACAATCCTATATTAAGGTATAAGGTCGATTTTCTTGTATATTCACATTAAGCAATCGATATTGAGTTGCTTCAAATCATTAATTCAACATATTTAAATTAATTTACCTTCTATATCTTACTGAAGTGAACAAAAATCACAACGGCAGTGCATTTGGAAGAATTCGACAATCCTATATTAAGGTGTAAAGTCGATTTTCTTGTATATTCACATTGAGCAATCGATATTGAGTTTCTTCAAATCATAAGCTTAACATATTTAAGTTCTCTTACCTTCTTCATCTTACTGAAGTGGACATGAAGCCATAACGGCAGTTCATTTGGAAGAATTCCACAATCATTTATTAAGGTGAAGAGTCGATTTTCTTGTATATTCGCATTTAGCAATCGATATTTAGTTGCTCCAAATTATAAGCTTAACATATTTAAGTTCTCTTACCTTCTTCATCTTACTGAAGTGGACGTGAAGCCCTAACGGCAGTGCATTTGGAAGAATTCCACAATCATTTATTAAGGTGAAGAGTCGATTTTCTTGTATATTCGCATTTAGCAATCGATATTTAGTTGCTCCAAATTATAAGCTTAACATATTTAAGTTCTCTTACCTTCTCCATCTTACTGAAGTGGACGTGAAGCGATGACGGCAGTGCATTTGGAAGAATTCCACAATCCTATATTAAGGTGTATAGTCGATTTTCTTGTATATTCGCATTTAGCAATCGATATTGAGTTGCTTCAAATCATCAGTTTCACATATTTAAGTTCACTTACCTTCTTCATCTTACCGAAGTGGACATAAAGCCATAACGGCAGTGCATTTGGAAGAATTCTAGAATCCTATATTAAGGTGTAGAGTCGATTTTCTTGTATATTCACATTTAGCATTCGATATTTAGTTGCTTCAAATCATAAGCATAACATATTTAAGTTCTCTTACCTTCTTCATCTTACTGAAGTGGACGTGAAGCCATAACGGCAGTGCATTTGGAAGAATTCCACAACCCTTTATTAAGGTATAAGGTCGATTTTCTTGTATATTCACATTAAGCAATCGATATTGAGTTACTTCAAATCATTGGTTTCACATATTTAAGTTTACTTACCTTCTTCATCTTACCGAAGTGGACATAAAGCCATAACGGCAGTGCATTTGGAAGAATTCTACAATCCTATATTAAGGTGTAGAGTCGATTTTCTTGTATATTTACATTTAGCAATCGATATTTAGTTGCTTCAAATCATAAGCTTTACATATTTAAGTTCTCTTACCATCTTCATCTTACTGAAGTGGTCATAAAGCCATAACGGCAGTGCATTTGGAAGAATTCCACTATCCTATATTAAGGTATAATGTCGATTTTCTTGTATATTCACATTAAGCAATCGATATTGAGTTAATCTAATCATTAGTTTCACATACTAAAGTTTACTTACCTTCTTCATCTTACTGAAGTGGACATGAAGCCATAACGGCAGTGCATTTGGAAGAATTCCACAATCCAATATTAAGGTATAAGGTCGATTTTCTTGTATACTCACATTAAGCAAACGATATTGAATTGCTTCTTATCATTAGTTTCACATATTTAAGTTCTCTTACCTTCTTCATCTTACTGAAGTGGACATGAAGCCATAACGGCAGTGCATTTGAAAGAATTCCACAGTCCTATATTAAGGTATAGAGTCGATTTTCTTGTGTATTCAGATTTAGCAATCGATATTGAGTTGCTTCTAATCATTATTTTAATTCCACAATCCTATATTAGCTTATAAAGTCGATTTTCTTATATATTCACATTTAGAAGTCGATATTTAGTTGCTTCAAATCGTTAATATAACATATCTTAGTTTACTTACCTTCTTCATCTTACTGGAATGGACATGTAGCCATAACGGCAGTGCATTTGGAAGAATTCCACAACCCTTTGTTAAGGTATAAAATCGATTTTCTTGGATATTCACATTAAGCAATCGATATTGAGTTACTTCGAATCACTAGTTTAACATATTTAAGTTCTCTCACCTTCTTCATCTTACTGAAGTGGACATGAAGCCATAACGGCAGTGCATTTGGAAGAATTCCACAACCCTTTATTAAGATATAAATTCGATTTTCTTGTATATTCATATTAAGCAATCGATATTGAGTTGCTTCTAATCATTATTTTATCATATTTAAATTCATTTACTTTCTTCATCTTACTAAATTGGACAAAGGCCAAAAGGGCAGTGCATTTGGAAGGATTTTAAAATCCTATATTAAGGTATAAAGTCGATTTTCTTGTATACTCATATTAAGCAATCGATATTTAGTTGCTTCAAATCATAAGCTTAACATATTTAAGTTCTATTTCCTTCTTCATCTTACCGAAGTGGTCATAAAGCCATAACAGCAGTGCATTTGAAAGAATTCAACAATCCTATATTAACTTATAAAGTCGATTTTCTTATATATTCACATTTAGAAGTCGATATTTAGTTGCTTCAAATCGTTAGTATAACATATCTAAGTTTACTTACCTCTTCATATTACTGAAGTGGACATAACGCCATAACGGCAGTGCATTTGGAAGAATTTAGCAATCCTTTATTAAGGTGTAGAGTCGATTTTCTTGTATATTCACATTTAGCAATCGATATTTAGTTGCTTCAAATCATAAGCATAACATATTTAAGTTCTCTTACCTTCTTCATCTTACTGAGGTGGATATGAAGCCATAACGGCAGTGCATTTGGAAGAATTCCACAACCCTTTATTAAGGTATAAGGTCGATTTTCTTGTATATTCACATTAAGCAATCGATATTGAGTTGCTTCTAATCATAAGTTTCACATATTTAAGTTTACTTACCTTCTTCATCTTACCGAAGTGGACATGAAGCCATAACGACAGTGCATTTGGAAGAATTCAGAATCCTATATTAAGGTGTAGAGTCGATTTTCTTGTATATTCACATTTAGCAATCGATATTGAGTTGCTTCAAATCATA
>NW_024395036.1:0-2152 GCF_016617805.1 Bactrocera tryoni
ATGCTCTACCGTTATGGCTTTATGTCCACTTCAGTAAGATGTGAAAGGTTAATTAACTTAAATATGTGAAGCTTATGATTAGAAGCTACTCATTATCGATTGCTAAATGTGTATATACAAGAAAATCGATTTTATACCTGAATATAAGAATGTCGAATTATTCCAAATGCACTGCCGTTATGGCTTTATGTAAACTTCAGTAAGATGTGGAAGGTAAATTAACTTAAATATGTTAAATTAATGATTTAAAGTAATTCAATATCGACTGCAAAATGTGTACATACAAGAACATCGACTTTATACCTGAATATAAGAATGTCGAATTCTTCCAAATGCTCTGCCGTTATGGCTTTATGTCAACTTCGCTAAGATAAAGAAAGTTAATTAAATTAAATATGTTAAATAAATGATTTAAGGCAACTCAATATCGACTGCTAAATGTGTATATACAAGAAAATCGACTTTATACCTGAATATAAGATTGTCGGATTCTTCCAAATGAACTGCCGTTATGGATTTATGTCTACTTCGGTAAGATGAAGAAGCATAATTAACTTAAATATATTAAATTAGTGATTTGAAGTAACTCAGTATCGATTGCTAAATGTGTATATACAAGAAAATCGATTTTACACCTGAATATAAGAATGTCGAATTATTCCAAATACACTGCAGTTATGGCATCATGTCAACTTCAGTAAAATGAGGAAGGTTAATTAACTTAAATATGTTAAATTCATGAATTAGGGCAACTCAATATCGACTGCTAAATATGTATATAAGAGAAAATTGACCTTATACCTGTATATAAGATTGTCGAATTCTTCCAAATGCACTGCCGTTATGGCTTTATGTCAACTTCAGTAAGATGAAGAAGGTAAATTAACTTACAGATGTTAAATTAATGATTTAGACCAACTCAATATCGACTGCTTAATGTGTATATACAAGAAAATGGACTTTATCCCTGAATATAAGATCGTCGAATTCTTCCAAATGCACTGCCGTTATGGCTTTATGTCAACTTGGTTAAGATAAAGAAAGTTAATTAAATTAAATATGTTAAATTAATGATTTAAGGCAATTCAATATCGACTGGAAAATGTGTATATACAAGAACATCGACTTTATACCTGAATTGAAGAATGTCGAATTCTTCCAAATGCACTGCCGTTATGGCTCTATGTTAACTTCGGTAAGATAAAGAAAGTTAATTAACTTAAATATGTTAAATTAATAATTTAAGGCAATTCAATATCGACTGCTTAGTGTGTATAAACAAGAAAATCGACTTTATACCTGAATATAAGATTGTCGAATTCTTCCAAATGCACTGCCGTTATGGCTTTATGTCAACTTCAGTAAGATGAAGACAGTTACTTAACTTAAATATGTTAAATAAATGATTTAAGGCAACTATATATCGACTGCTAAATGCGTATATACAAGAAAGTCGACTTTATACCTGAATATAAGATTGTCGGATTCTTCCAAATGAACTGCCGTTATGGCTTTATGTCAACTTCGGTAAGATGAAGAAGCATAATTAACTTAAATATATTAAAATAGTGATTTGAAGTAACTCAGTATCGATTGCTAAATGTGTATATACAAGAAAATCGATTTTATACCTGAATATAAGAATGTCAAATTATTCCAAATGCACTGCCGTTATGGCTTTATGTCAACTTCGTTAAGATAAAAAAAGTTAATTAAATTAAATATGTTAAATTAATGATTTAAGGCAACTCAATATCGACTGCTTAGTGTGTATATACAAGAACATCGATTTTATACCTGAATATAAGAATGTCGAATTCTTCTAAATGCACTGCCGTTATGGGTTTTTTTCAACTTCAGTAAGATAAGGAAGTTTAATTAACTTAAATATGTTAAATTAATGATTTAGAGCAACTCAATATCGACTGCTAAATGTGTATCTACAAGAAAATCGACTTTATAGCTAAATATAAAAATGTCGAATTTTTCCAGATGCAGTGCCGTTATGGCTTTATGTCAACTTCAGTAAGATGAAGAAGCATAATAAACTTAAATATGTTAACTAATGATTTAGGGCATTTCAATATCGACTGCTTAGTGTGTATAAACAAGAAAATCGACTTTATACCTGAATATAAGATTGTCGAATTCT
>NW_024395037.1:0-6618 GCF_016617805.1 Bactrocera tryoni
ACATCAAAACGGCTAGTTAGCATAAATATGTAAAGTTCATATTTTTACGCAACCTGATATCGATTGCTTAATGTGTATGTACTAAAAAATCGGTTCTACACCCTAATGTAAGATTTTGAAATTGCTCCAAATACACTGCCGCTATGGCTATACGACAACTCTATGACAACTAAACTAACATCAAAACGGCTAATTAGCATAAATATGTAAAGTTCATATCTTTACGCAACTTGATATCGATTGCTTAATGTGTATGTACTAAAAAAATTGATTATACACTTTAACATAAGATTGTGAAGTTTGTTTAAATGCACTATCGCTATGGCTATACGACAACTCTATGAAAACTCCAACAACATCAAAACGGCTAAATAACAGAAATATGTAAAGTTCACTTTTTACGCAACTTGATGTCGATTCCTTAATGTATATGTACTAAAAAATCGATTCAACACCTTAATATAAGATTGTTAGACTGTTTCAAATACACTGTTGTTATGGCAATACGACAACTATATGACAACTCCAATAACTTCAAAAAGGCTAATTAGCATAAATATGTAAAGTTCATATTTTTACGCAACCTGATATCGATTGCTTAATGTGTATGTACTAAAAAATAGATTATACACTTTAATATAAGATTATGATATTGCTCCAAATACACTGTCGCTATGGCTATACGAAAACTCTATGACAACTCCAATAACATCAAAACGGCTAATTTGCAGAAATATGTAAAGTTCATATTTTTACGCTACCTGATATCGATTAAATATTGTGTATGTACCAAAAAATCAATTCTACATCTTAATATAGGATTGCAAATATGTTCCAAATAAATTGTCGCTATGGCTGTAGGACAACTCTATGACAACTCCAATAACATCAAAACGGCTAGTTAGCGTAAATATGTAAAGTTCATAATTTTACGCAACTTGATATCGATTCCTAAATGTGTAGGAATCAAAATCTCGATTCTACACCTTAATATAAGCTTGTGAAGTTGTTCCATATACACTGTCGCTATTGCTGTAGGACAACTCTATGAAAGCTCCAATAACATCAAAACGGCTAGTTAACATAAATATGTAAAGTTCATATTTTTACACAACTTAATATCGATTGCTTAATGTGTATGTACTAAAAAATCGGTTCTACATCTTTATATTAGATTGCAAATTTGCACCAAATACACTGTCGTTATGGCTATACGACAACTCTACATCAAAACGGCTAAATAGCATAAATATGTAAAGTTCATATTTTTACGCAACCTGATATCGATTGATTAATGTGTATGTACTAAAAAATCGGTTCTACACCTTAACTTAAGATTGTGATATGGCTCCAAAGACTCTGTCGGTATGGCTATACGACTACTCTATGAAAGCTCCAATAACATCAAAACGGCTAAATAGCATAAATATGTAAAGTTCATATTTTTACGCAACCTGATATCGATTACAAAATGTGTATGTACCAAAAAATCAATTCTACACCTGTATTTAGGAATGTTAAATTGTTCCATATACACTGTCGCTATTGCTGAAGGACAACTCTATGACAACTCCAATAACATCAAAACGGCTAGTTAGCATAAATATGTAAAGTTCATATTTTTACGCTACCTGATATCGATTAAATATTGTGTATGTACCAAAAAATCAATTCTACACCTTAATGTAAGATTGTGAAATTGCTCCAAATACACTGTCGCTATTGCTTTAGGACAAATCTATGACAACTCCAATAACATCAAAACGGCTAGTTAGCATAAATATGTAAAGTTCATATTTTTACGCAACTTGATAACGATTGCTTAATGTGTATGTATCAAAAAACGATTCTACACCGTAACTTAAGATTGAGAAACTGTTCCATATACACTGTCGCTATTGCTGTAGGATAACTCTATGAAAGCTCCAATAACATCAAAACGGCTAGTTAGCATAAATATGTAAAGTTCATATTTTTACGCAACCTGATATCGATTGCCTACTGTGTATGTACTAAAAAATCGGTTCTACACCTTAATGTAAGATTGTGAAATTGCTCCAAATACACTGCCGCTATGGCTATACGACAACTCTATGACAACTCCACTAACATCAAAACGGCTAATTAGCATAAATATGTAAAGTTCATATCTTTACGCAACTTGATATCGATTGCTTAATGTGAATGTATCAAAAAATCGATTCTACACCTTAACTTAAGATTGTGATATGGCTCCAAAGACACTGTCGGTATGGCTATACGACTACTCTATGAAAGCTCCGATAACATCAAAACGGCTAAATAGCATAAATATGTGAAGTTCATATTTTTACGCAACCTGATATCGATTACAAAATGTGTATGTACCAAAAAATCAATTCTACACCTTAATTTAGGATTGTTAAATTGTTCCATATACACTGTCGCTATTGCTGAAGGACAACTCTATGACAACTCCAATAATATCAAAACGGCTAGTTAGAATAAATAAGTAAAGTTCATATTTTTACGCAACTTGATATCGATTGCTTAATGTGTATGTACTTAAAAATTGATTATACACTTTAACATAAGATTGTGAAGTTTATCCAAATGCACTGTCGTTATGGCTATACGACAACTCTATGAAAACAACATCAAAACGGCTAATTAGCATAAATATGTAAAGTTCATATCTTTACGCAACTTAATATCGATTGGTTAATGTGTATGTACTAAAAAATCGGTTCTACACCTTAATATAAGATTGTGAAATTGCACCAAATACACTGTCGTTATGGCTATACGAAAATTCTATGACAACTCCAATAACATCAAAACGGCTAATTTGCAAAAATATGTAAAGTTCATATTTTTACGCAACTTGATAACGATTGCCTAATGTGTATGTATCAAAAAATCAATGCTACACCGTAACTTAAGATTGTGAAACTGTTCCATATACACTGTCTCTATTGCTGTAGGACAACTCTATGAAAGCTCCAATAACATCAAAACGGCTAGTTAGCATAAATATGTAAAGTTCATATTTTTACGCATCTTGAAATCGATTGCTTAATGTGCATGTACTAAAAAAATTGATTCTACACCGTAACTTAAGATTGTGAAATTGTTCAATATACACTGTCGCTATTGCTGTAGGACAACTCTATGAAAGCTCCAATAACATCAAAACGGCTATTTAGCATAAATATGTAAAGTTCATATTTTTACGCAACTTGATAACGATTGCTTAATGTGTATGTATCAAAAAATCGATTCTACACCGTAACTTAAGATTGTGAAACTGTTCCATATACACTGTCGCTATTGCTGTAGGACAACTCTATGAAAGCTCCAATAACATCAAAACGGCTAGTTAGCATAAATATGTAAAGTTCATATTTTCACGCAACCTGATATCGATTGCTTAATGTGTATGTACTAAAAAATCGGTTCTACACCTTAATGTAAGATTGTGAAGTTGCTCCAAATACATTGTCACTATTGCTATAGGACAACTCTATGACAACTCCAATAACATCAAAACGGCTAGTTAGAATAAATAAGTAAAATTCATATTTTTACGCAACTTGATATCGATTGCTTAATGTGTATGTACTTAAAAATTGATTATACACTTTAACATAAGATTGTGAAGTTTGTCCAAATGCACTGTCGCTATGGCTATACGACAACTCTATGAAAACAACATCAAAACGGCTAATTAACAGAAAAATGTAAAGTTCACTTTTTACGCAACTTGATGTCGATTCCTTAATGTATATGTACCAAAAAATCGATTCAACACCTTAATATAAGATTGTTAAATTGTTCCAAATACACTGTTGTTATGGCTATACGACAACTATATGACAACTCCAATAACTTCAAAAAGGCTAATTAGCATAAATATGTAAAGTTCATATTTTTACGCAATCTGATATCGATTGCTTAATGTGTATGAAGCGAAAAATCGATTCTACACCTTAACTTAAGATTGTGAAATTGCTCCAAAGGCACTGTCGTTATGGCTATACGACAACTCTATGACAACTCCAATAACATCAAAACGGCTAAATAGCATAAATATGTAAAGTTCATATTTTTACGCCACCTGATATCGATTGCATATTGTGTATGTACCAAAAAATCAATTCTACACCTTAATATAGGATTGCAAATATGTTTCAAATACATTGTCGCTATTGCTATAGGACAACTCTATGACAACTCCAATAACATCAAAACGGCAAGTTAGCATAAGTGTGTAAAGTTCATATTTTTACGCTACCTGATATTGATTGCATATTGTGTATGTACCAAAAAATCAATTCTACACCTTAACCTAAATTTGCAAATATGTTTCAAATACATTGTCGCTATGGCTATACGACAACTCTATGACAACTCCAATAACATCAAAATGGCTAGTTAGCATAAATATGTAAAGTTCATATTTTTACGCAACTTGATATCGATTGCTTAATGTGTATGTACCAAAAAATCGATTCTACACTTATTTAAAAGATTATGATATTGCTCCAAATACACTGTCGCTATTGCTATACGAAAACTCTATGACAACTCCAATAACATCAAAACGGCTAATTTGCAGAAATATGTAAAGTTCATATTTTTACGCATCTTGATATCGATTGCATAATATGTATGTACCAAAAAATCAATTTTACATCTTAATTTAAGATTGTATCATTGTTCCAAATACACTGTCGCTCTTGCTATAGGGCAACTCTGTGACAACTCCAATAACATCAAAACGGGTAATTAGCAAAAATATGTGAAGTTGATATTTTTACGCTACCTGATATCGATTGCATATTGTGTATGTATCAAAAAATCGATTCTACACCTTAATATAAGATTGTGAAATTGGTCCAAATACTCTATCGCTATGGCTATACGACTACTCTATGACAACTCCAATAACATCAAAACGGCGAGTTAGCATAAATATGTAAAGTTCATATTTTTACGCTACTTGATATCGATTAAATATTGTGTATGTACCAAAAAATCAATTCTACATCTTAATATAGGATTGCAAATATGTTCCAAATACATTGTCGCTATGGCTATAGGACAACTCTATGACAACTCCAATAACATCAAAACGGCTAGTTAGCGTAAATATGTAAAGTTCATATTTTTACACAACTTAATATCGATTGGTTAATGTGTATGTACTAAAAAATCGATTCTACGCCTTTATATTAGATTGCAAAATTGCACCAAATACACTGTGGTTATGGCTATACGACAACTCTACATCAAAACGGCTAAATAGCATAAATATGTAAAGTTCATATTTTTACGCAACCTGATATCGATTGCTTAATGTGTATGTACTAAAAAATCGGTTCTACACCTTAATGTAAAATTGTGAAATTGCTCCAAATACATTGTCGGTATTGCTATAGGACAACTCTATGACAACTCCAATAACATCAAAACGGCTAGTTAGCATAAGTGTGTAAAGTTCATATTTTTACGCTACTTGATATCGATTGCTTAATGTGTATGTACTAAAAAAATTGATTATACACTTTAACATAAGATTGTGAAGTTTTTCCAAATGCACTGTCGCTATGGCTATACGACAACTCTATGAAAACTCCAACAACATCAAAACGGCTAATTAACAGAAATATGTAAACTTCACTTTTTACGCAACTTGATGTCGATTCCTTAATGTATATGTACTAAAAAATCGATTCATCACCTTAATATAAGATTGTTAGATTGTTTCAAATACACTGTTGTTATGGCTATACGACAACTATATGACAACTCCAATAATTTCAAAAAGGCTAATTAGCATAAATATGTAAAGTTCATATTTTTACGCAACCTGATATCGATTGCTTAATGTGTATGTACTAAAAAATAGATTATACCCTTTATTATAAGATTATGATATTGCTCCAAATACACTGTCGCTATGGCTATATGAAAAGTCTATGACAACTCCAATAACATCAAAACGGCTAATTTGCATAAATATGTAAAGTTCATATTTTTACGCAACTTGATAACGATTGCTTAATGTGTATGTATCAAAAAATCAATTCCACACCGTAACTTAAGATTGTGAAACTGTTCCATACACACTGTCGCTATTGCTGTAGGACAACTCTATGAAAGCTCCAATAACATCAAAACGGCTAGTTAGCAAAAGTATGTAAAGTTCATATTTTTACGCTACCTCATATCGATTGGATATTGTGTATGTACCAAAAAATCAATTCTACATCTTAATATAGGATTGCAAATATGTTCCAAATACATTGTCGCTATGGCTATAGGACAACTGTATGACAACTCCAATAACATCAAAACGGCCAATTAACAGAAATATGTAAAGTTCATATTTTTACGCTACCTGATATCGATTGCATATTGTGTATGTACCAAAAAATCAATTCTACACCTTAACCTAAATCTGCAAATATGTTTCAGATACATTGTCGCTATGGCTATAGGACAACTCTATGACAACTCCAATACCATCAAAACGGCTAGTTAGCATAAATATGTAAAGTTCATATTTTTACGCAACTTGATATCGATTGCTTAATGTGTATGTACCAAAAAATCGATTCTACACTTATTTATAAG
>NW_024395038.1:0-16346 GCF_016617805.1 Bactrocera tryoni
GTAGTAAACTTCACCTCACCGCATTGACCAAAGCTACGCACACAACTTACCTCACCACACTGACGAAAGCTGCGCTATGCTGCTATATAAGCAAGCACTTCACACCGAACGGGTCTCTTTCTTCCAGCTCGCCAGCGAGGACGGTCGCCCAGCAATCGGCAGCAATAGGCAGCGCGAAGCCAGAAGATCATCACCGCCGTATAAATCACCGTGCCGACTTCATCAAGCGTCAACGCCTGGCGCGCCAATTTCGCTCGCTTCTATCATCACCGCCGTATAAATCACCGTGCCGACTTCATCAAGCGTCAACGCCTGGCGCGCCAATTTCGCGCGCTTCCATCATCACCGCCGTATAAATCACCGTGCCGACTTCATCAAGCGTCAACGCCTGGCGCGCCAATTTCGCGCGCTTCCATCATCACCGCCGTATAAATCACCGTGCCGACTTCATCAAGCGTCAACGCCTGGCGCGCCAATTTCGAGCGCTTCCATCATCACCGCCGTATAAATCACCGTGCCGACTTCATCAAGCGCCAACGCCTGGCGCACCAATTTCGCGCGCTTCCATCATCACCGCCGTATAAATCACCGTGCCGACTTCATCAAGCGTCAACGCCTGGCGCGCCAATTTCGCGCGCTTCCCTCATCACCGCCGTATAAATAACCGTGCCGACTTCATCAAGCGTCAACTCCTGGCGCGCCAATTTCGCGCGCTTCCATCTAACTCGCCGTACAAATATACGCTGGTCCGGCTGTTCACATAAGGGGGTGTGGATACATCGTTACGAGAGTAAACACTTTTCTTTGCTAAGGGTTCGTGGGTCCCAAGGCTGACCCTGGAGCGGCTGAGCATACCTCAGCTATCGACGAAACCCCACTACAAAATGAATGCCATTTTTCGTTGTGACTTTATAACTCAAGAATAGCTAGCAAATAATTAAATATATTTTTGTTTAATAAATGAGTTTGATTTAATAATTCACTTTATACGTAGCGAAGCACGTACCGGGCCGCTATAAACATTATATGTATTCATTGTATTGCTTTCAAAAAATCATAAATTCTGCTTATCTGTAACACCACATTCATTGAATGTTAGGTGGTACAAAGTTCGCCGGGTCAGCTAGTATAAAATAAAAACGACTTTATATCTACATATAAGATTTTGGAATTTTTCAAATGCACTGCGGTTATGGCTTTATGTCAACTTCGGTAAGATGAACAAAGATCATTAACTTAAATATGTGAAGTTAATGATTTGAAGCATCTCAATTTCGATTGCTAAATGCGTATATACAAGAAAATCGACTTTAAACCAAATATAAGATTGTGCAATTCTTCCAAATGTACTGCCGTTATGGCTTTATGTCAACTTCAGTAAGAAGATGAAGGTTTATTTACTTAACTATGTTAAACTAATAATTTGAAGAACTTTACTATCGATTGCTAAATGTGTATATACAAGAAAAGCGACCTTATACCTCAATAAAAGGTTATGGAAATTTTCCAAATGCACTGCGGTTATGGCTTTATGTCAACTTCGGTAAGATGAAGAAAGTTAACTAACTTAAATATGTAAAGTTAATGAAGCTACTCAATATCGATTGCTACATATGTGTATACAAGAAATTCGACTTTATATCTAAATATAAGATTTTGGAATTTTTCAAATGCACTGCCGTTATGGCTTTATGTCAACTTCAGTAAAATGAAGAAGGTTAACTAATTTAAATATGTAAAGTTAATGATTTGAAGTATCTCAGTATCAACTGCTAATTGCATATATACAAGAAAATCGACTTTATACCTAAATATAAGATTTTGGAATTCTTCCAAAAGCACTGCCGTTTTGGTCTTATGTCAATTTCATTCAGATGAAGAAAGTTAACTAACTCAAATATGAGAAGTTAGTGATTTGAAGCAATGTAGTATAGATTGCTAAATATGAATATATATGAAAATCGACTTTATACATATATATAAGATTTTGGAATTTTTCTGAATGCAATGCCGTTTTGGCTTTATGTCAACTTCGGTAAGATGAAGAAAGTTAAATAACTTAAAAATGTGAAGTTAATGATTTGAAGCATCTCAATATGGATGGCTAAATGTGAATATATATGAAAATCGACTTTATACATAAATATAAGATTTTGGAATTTTTCCAAATGCACTGCGATTATGGCTTTATGCCAACTTCAGTAACATGAAGAAAGTTAACTAACTTAAATATGTGAAGTTAATGATTTGAAGCAATGCAATATCGATTGCTAAATATAAATATACAAGAAAATCGATTTTATACACAAATAAAAGATTTTGGAATTCTTCTAAATGTACTGCCGTTATGGCTTTATGTCAACCTCAGTAAGATGGAGAAGCTTAATTAACTTAAATATGTAGAGTTAATGATTTGAAGCAATGCAATATCGATTGCTAAGTGCGTATAAACAAGAAAATCAACTTTATACCTAAATATAAGTTTACGAAATTTTTCCAAATGCACTGCCGTTATGGCTTTATGTCAACTTCGGTAAGATGAGGAAAGTTAACTGACTTATATATGTGACGTTAATGATTTGAAGCAATGCAATATCGACTGCAGAATATGAAAATATAAGAAAATCGACTTTTTACATAAATATAAAATTTTGGACTTCTTCTAAATGCATTGCCGTTATGGATTTATGTCAACTTCAGTAAGATGTGAAAGTTTAATTAACTTAAATATGTAAAGTTAATGATTTGAATCAATGCAATATCGATTGCTAAATATGAATATACAAGACAATCGACTTTATTCTTAAATATAAGATTTTGAATTCTTCCAAATGCACTGCCGTCATGGCTTTATGTCAACCTCAGTAAGATGAAGAAGCTTAATTAACTTAAATATGTTAAGTAAATGATTTGAAGCATCTCAATATCGATTGCTAAATGTTAATTTACTAGAAAATCGACTTGACAATATCTATTGCTAAATGCGTATAAACAAGAAAATCGACTTTATACCTAAATATAAGATTTTGGAATTCTTCCAAATGCACTGCCGTTATGGCTTTATGTCAACTTCGGTAAGATGAAGAATGTTAAATAACGTAAATAAGTAAAGTTAATGATTAGAAGCTACTCAATATCGACTGCCAAATGCATATAAACAAGAAAATTGACTTTATACCTAAATATAAGATTGTGTAATTATTCCAAATAACTGCCGTTATGGCTTTATGTAAACTTCAGTAAGAAGAAGAAGGTTTATTTACTTAAATATGTTAAACTAATGATTTGAAGAAACTCAATATCGATTGCTTAATGCGTATAAACAAGAAAATCGACTTTATACCTAAATATACGATTTTGGAACTCTTTCAAATGCACTGCCGTTATGGCTTTATGTCAACTTCGGTAAGATGGAGAATGTTAACTAACGTAAATAACTGAAGTTAATAATTTGAAGCAATGCAATATCGATTGCTAAATATAAATATACAAGAAAATTGATTTTATACACAAATATAAGATTTTGGAATTCTTCTAAATGTACTGCCGTTACGGCTTTATGTCAACTTCAGTAAGATGCAAAAGGTTAGCTAACTTAAATATGTGAAGTTAATGATTTGAAGCAATGCAAAATCGATTGATAGATGTGTGTATACAAGAAAACGGATTTTATACCTCAATATAAGATTACGGAATTTTTCCAAATGCACTGCCGTTTTGGCTTTATGTCAACTTCGGTAAGATGAAGAAAGTTAACTTACTTTAATATGTGAAGTTAAGGATTTGAAGCAATGCAGTATAGATTGCTAAATATGACTATATATGAAAATCGACTTTATACATAAATATAAGATTTTGGAATTCTTCTAAATGCAATGCCGTTTTGGCTTTATGTCAACTTCAGCAAGATGTAAAAGGTTAACTAACTTAAATATGTTAAACTTATGATTTGAAGAAACCCCAATGTCGATTGCTAAAATTGTATAAACAAGAAAATCGACTTTATACATCGATATAAGATTATGGGATTTTTTCAAATGCACTGCCGTTATGCCTTTATGTCAACTTCAGTAAATTGAAGAAGGTTAACTAATTTAAATATGTGAAGTTAATGATTTGAAGTATCTTAGTATCAATTGCTAAATGCGTATATACAAGAAAATCGACCTTATACCTCAATAAAAGATTATGGAATTTTTCCAAATGCACTGCGGTTATGGCTTTATGTCAACATCGGTAAGATGAACAAAGTTCATTAACTTAAATATGCGAAGTTAATGATTTGAAGCAATGCAATATCGATTGCTAAATATGAATATACAAGAAAATCGACTTTATACCTAAATATAAGATTTTGAAATTCTTCCAAATGCACTGCCGTTATGGCTTTATGTCAACTTCGGTAAGGAAAAGAAAGTTTATTTACTTAAATATGTTAAACTAATAATTTGAAGAAATTTAATATCGATTGCTCAATGTATATATACAAGAAAAGCGTATTTATACCTCAATATAAGATTATGGAATTTTTCAAATGCACTGCCGTTATGACTTTATGCTAACTTCAGTAAGATGAACAAAGTTCATTAACTTAAATATGTGAAGTTATTGATTTGAAGTATCTCAATATCGATTGCTAACTGTGTCTATACAAAAAATCGACTTTATATCTAAATATAAGATTTTGGAATTCTACCAAATGCACTACCCTTATGGCTTTATGTCTACTTCAGTGAGATGAAGAAGATTAATTAACTAAAATATGTGAAGTTAATGATTTGAAGCATCTCAATATCGATTGCTAAATGTGAATATACAAGAAAATTGACTTGACAATATCGATTGCTAAATGTGTATATACAAGAAAATCGACCTTATACCTAACTAAAAGGTTATGGAATTTTTCCAAATGCACTGCGGTTATGGCTTTATGTCAACTTCGGCAAGATGAAGAAAGTTAACTAACCTAAATATGTGAAGTTAATGAAGCTACTCAATATCGATTGCTAAATATGTGTATACAAGAAATTCGACTTTATATCTAAATATAAGATTTTGGAATTTTTCAAATGCACTGCCGTTTTGGCTTTATGTCAGCTTCATTAAGATGAAGAAAGTTAACTAACTTAAGTATGTGAAGTTAATGATTTGAATTAATGGAATATCGATTGCTAAATGCGTATAAACAATAAAATCAACTTTATACCTAAATATAAGTTTACGAAATTTTTCCAAATGCACTGCCGTTATGGCTTTATGTCAACTTCAGTAAAATGAAGAAGGTTAACTAATATAAATATGTGAAGTTAATGATTTGAAGTATCTCAGTAACAATTGCTAATTGCGTATATACAAGAAAATCGACTTTATACCTAAATATAAGATTTTGGAATTCTTCCAAAAGCACTGCCGTTATGGCCTTATGTCAATTTCATTCAGATGAAGAAAGTTGATTAACTCAAATATGAGAAGTTAATGATTTGAAGCATCTCAATATCGATTGCTAAATGTGAATATATATGAAAATCGACTTTATACATAAATATAAGATTTTGGAATTTTTCCAAATGCACTGCGGTTATGGTTTTATGCCAACTTCAGTAACATGAAGAAAGCTAACTAACTTAAATATGTGAAGTTAGTGATTTAAAGCAATGCAATATCGATTGCTAAATATGAATATATAAGAAAATCGACTTTATACGTATATATAAGATTTCCGAATTCTTCCAAAAGCACTGCCGTTTTGGCTTTATGTCAGCTTCATTAAGATGAAGAAAGTTAACTAACTTAAGTATGTGAAGTTAATGATTTGAATTAATGGAATATCGATTGCTAAATGCGTATAAACAATAAAATCAACTTTATACCTAAATATAAGTTTACGAAATTTTTCCAAATGCACTGCCGTTATGGCTTTATGTCAACTTCGGTAAGATGAAGAAAGTTAACTTACTTTAATATGTGACGTTAATGATTTAAAGCAATGCAATATCGACTACAGAATATGAAAATATAAGAAAATCGACTTTTTACATAAATATAAAATTTTGGAATTCTTCTAAATGCATTGCCGTTATGGATTTATGTCAACATCAGTAAGATGAAGAAGCTTAATTAACTTAAATATGTTAAGTAAATGATTTGAATCATCTCAATATCGATTGCTAAATGTGAATATACAAGAAATTCGACTTGACAATATCTATTGCTAAATGCGTATAAACAAGAAAATCGACTTTATACCTAAATATAAGATTTTGGAATTCTTCCAAATGCACTGCCGTTATGGCTTTATGTCAACTTCGGTAAGATGAAGAATGTCAAATAACGTAAATAAGTGAAGTTAATGATAAGAAGCTACTCAATATCGACTGCCAAATGCGTATAAACAAGAAAATCGACTTTATACCTAAATATAAGATTTTGGAATTATTCCAAATAACTGTCGTTATGGCTGTATGTTAACTTCGGTAAGTTGAAGAATGTTAACTAACGCAAAAAAGTGAAGTTAATGATTAGAAGCTACTCAATATCGATTGCTAAATGCATACGTATAAACAAGAAAATGGACTTTATACTAAATATAAGATTGTGCAAATCTTCCAAATGTACTGCCGTTATGGCTTTATGTCAACTTCAGTAAGAAGAAGTAGAAGGTTTATTTACTTAAAAATGTTAAACTAATAATTTGAAGAACTTTACTATCGATTGCTAAATGTGTATATACAAGAAAATCGACTTTATACCTAAATATAAGATTTTGGAACTCTTCTAAATGCACTGCCGTAATGACTTTATGTCAACTTAATTAAGATGAAGAAAGTTAACTAACTTAAATATGTGAAGTTTATGATTAGAAGCTGCTCAATATCGATTGCTAAATGTGTGTATACACGAAAATCGACTTTATGCATATAGCAAATATATAATTTGGAATTCTTCCAAATGCACTGCCGTTATGGCTTTATGTCAACTTCAGTAAGATGAAGAAGGTTGGTTAACTTAAATATGTTAAGTTAATGATTTGAAGCATCTCAATATCGATTGCTAAATGTGAATATACAAGAAATTTGACTTTATACATAAATATGTATAAGATTTTGGAATTCTTCCAAATGTACTGCCGTTATGGCTTTATGTCAACCTCAGTAAGATGTAAAAGGTTAATTAACTTAAATATATAAAACTTATGATTAGAAGCTACTCAATATCGACTGCCAAATATGTATATACAAGAAAATCGACTTTATATCTCAATATAAGATTTTGGAGTTTTTCAAATGCACTGCCGTTATGGCTTTATGTCAACTTCAGTAAAATGAAGAAGGTTAACTAAATTATATATGCGAAGTTAATGATTAGAAGCTGCTCAATATCGATTGCTAAATGTGTGTATACACGAAAATCGACTTTATACATATAGCAAATATAAAATTTGGAATTCTTCCAAATGCATTGCCGTTATGGCTTTATGTCAACTTCAGTAAAATGAGGAAGGTTAGTTAACTTAAATATGTTAAGTTAATGATTTGAAGCATCTCAATATCGATTGCTAAATGTGAATATACAAGAAATTTGACTTTATACATAAATATGTATAAGATTTTGGAATTCTTCCAAATGTACTGCCGTTATGGCTTTATGTCAACCTCAGTAAGATGTAAAAGGTTAGTTAACTTAAATATATAAAACATATGATTAGAAGCTACTCAATATCAATTGCTAAATGTGTAAATTCAAGAAAATCGACTTTATACCTAAATATAAGATTTTGGAATTCTTCTAAATGCACTGCCGTAATGACTTTATGTCAACTTTAGTAAGATGTGAAAGGTTAATTATCTTAAATATGTGAAGTTAATGATTTGAAGCAATGCAATATCGAATGCTAAATATGAATATACAAGAAAATCGACTTTATACCTCAATATAACGTTATGGAAGTTTTCAAATGCACTGCCGTTTTGGCTTTATGCCAACTTCAGTAAGATGAACAAAGTTCATTACCATAAATATGTGAAGTTATTGATTTGAAGTATCTCAATATCGATTGCTAAATGTGTCTATACAAGAAAATCGACTTTATACCAAAATGTAAGATTTTGGAATTCTTTGAAATGCACTCCCGTTATGGCTTTATGTCAACTGGGGTAAGTTGAAGAATGTTAACTAACGCAAATGAGTGAAGTTAATGATTAGATTGAGTAGCAATATCGATTGCTAAATGCATACGTATAAACAAGAAAATGGACTTTATACCAAATATAAGATTTTGCAAGTCTTCCAAATGTACTGCCGTTATGGCTTTATGTCAACTTCATTAAGAAGAAGAAGGTTTATTTACTTAAATATGTTAAGCTAATAATTTGAAGAACTTTACTATCGATTGCCAAATGTGTATATACAAGAAAGTCGACTTTATACCTCAATAAAAAATTATGGAATTTTTCCAAATGCACTGCTGTTATGGCTTTATGTCAACTTCGGTGAGATGAAGAAAGTTAACTAACTTAAATATTTGAAGTTAATGATTTGAAGCTACTCAATATCGATTGCTAAATATGTGTATACAAGAAATTCGACTTTATACATATAGTAGATATAAGATTTGGAATTCCTTATGAACTGCCGTTATGGCTTTATGTCCACTTCAGTAAGATGTAAAAGGTTAATTAACTTAAATATGTGAAGTTAATGATTTGAAGCAATGCATTATCGATTGCTTAATGTGAATTTACAAGAAAATCGACTTTATACATAAATATAAAGTTTTGGAGTTCTTTCAAATGCTCTGCCGTTTTGGCTTTATGTCAACTTAGTTAAGATGAAGAAAGTTAACTAACTTAAATATGTGAAGTTTGTGATTCGAAGCTGCTCAATATCGATTGCTAAATGTGTGTGTACATGAAAATCGACTGTATACATATAGCAAATATAAAATTTGGAATTCTTCCAAATGCACTGCCGTTATGGCTTTATGTCAACTTCAGTAAGATGAAGAATGTTAGTTAACTTAAATATGTTAAGTTAATGATTTGAAGCATCTCAATATCGATTGCTAAATGTGAATATACAAGAAATTCGGCTTTATACATAAATATGTATAAGATTCTGGAATTCTTCCAAATGTACTGCGTTATGTCTTTATGTCAACCTCAGTAAGATGTAAAAGATTAATTAACTTAAATATGTAAAATTTATGATTAGAAGCTACTCAATATCGACTGCTAAATATGCATATACAAGAAAATCGAATTTATATCTCAATATAAGATTTTGGGGTTTTTCAAATGTACTGCCGTTATGGCTTTATGTCAACTTCAGTAAAATGAAGAAGGTTAACTAATTTAAATATGCGAAGCTAATGATTTGAAGTATTTCAGTATCAATTGCTAAATGGTTATATACAAGAAAATCGACTTTATACATAAATATAAGATTTTGGAATTCTTCTAAAAGCACTGCCGTTTTGGCCTTATGACAACTTCATTCAGATGAAGAAAGTTAACTAACTTAAGTATGTGAAGTTAATGATTTGAAGCAATGCAATATCGATTGCTTAATGCGTATAAACAAGAAAATCGATTTTATACCTCAATATAAGTTTACGGAATTTTTCCAAATGCACTGCCGTTATGGCTTTATATCAACTTCGGTAAGATGAGGAAAGTTAACTAACCTATATATGTGAAGTTAGTGATTTGAAGCAATGCAATATCGATTGCTAAATATGAATATACAAGAAAATCGATTTTATACATAAATATAAGATTTTGGAATTCTTCTAAATGCACTGCTGTTATGGCTTTATGTCAACTTCTGTAATATAAAGAAATTTAATTAACTTAAATATTTGGAGTTAATGATTTGAAGCAATGCAATATCGATTGCTAATTATGAATATACAAGAAAATCGACTTTATACATAAATATGAATAAGATTTTGGAATTCTTCCAAATGTACTGCCGTTATGGCTTTATGTCAACCTCAGTAAGATGTAAAAGGTTAATTAACTTAAATATGTAAAACTTATGATTAAAAGCTACTCAATATCGACTGCTTAATATGTATATACAAGAAAATCGCCTTTATATCTAAATATAAGATTTTGGAATTTTTAAAATGCACTGCAGTTATGGCATATGCCAACTTCGGTAAGATGAAGAAAGTTAACTAACTTAAATATGTGAAGTTAATGATCAGAAGCTACTCAATATCGATTGCTAAATATGTGTATACAAGAAATTCGACTTTATACATATAGTAGTTATAAGATTTGGAATCCCTTATGAACTGCCGTTATGGCTTTATGTCCACTTCAGTAAGATGTAAAAGGTTAATTAACTTAAATATATAAAACTTATGATTAGAAGCTACTCAATATCGACTGCTAAATACGTATATACAAGAAAATCGACTTTATATCTCAATACAAGATTTTGGAGTTTTTCAAATGCACTGCCGTTATGGCTTTATGTCAACTTCAGTAAGATGAAGAAGGTTAGTTAACTTAAATATGTTAAGTTAATAATTTGAAGCATCTCAATATCGATTGCTAAATGTGAATATACAAGAAATTTGACTTTATACATATATATGTATAAGATTTTGGAATTCTTCCAAATGTACTGGCGTTATGGCTTTAGGTCAACCTCAGTAAGATGTTGGCTAAATGAGTTAAGCTTCCCGCTCTCACGCGCCACTACACCACACAACACACCACTCACAAGCAACACTGGCCCATACACCACACCTGAAGGCAGCAGTTTTCCCACACACCACACATCCATTGGAAGCAGCAGAAAACACCACACACACACCAATACACGCAGCTGCTAATCCACCACCGCCCAACGAGCAAAAAGCTTCGTCCTGGAAGTGAACCGACACTTCGATCACGAATTTCGATCAGAAAACATCGGCGGACGTTCTACCTCTTTCGTTTTTTTCGGCAAGCAGCTCAACCTTCATTTTTTTGTCATTTTCTCCGTCTTGTGGTCGGCAGCTCAATCATCCGGTTACATCTGGTGATCTTCGGCGCGCAGCAGTAATTTATATTTCATAAATCTACAACCTCCACTGGTATCCGACAAGGGAGTACATTCAGTTCATTTTTTTTACAAACATACATACACTGTCCAGCCTCCACTGGTATCCGACCAGGGAGAGTTTTATTATAACCTGTTATCAATAAAATTGTAATCTACTTTAATTGAAAAATTGTGTTCTGAAACCTTCTTTCCGGAGTAAGGGAAAAAGTAAGTGGTAAATTATATATGGTCCTTCGAGCCATCCTGAATGGCCCTATTGTGAAAAACAAAAAAAAACAAAAGCTAAAACGCTAAAAATATTAAATTACTATACAAAGAAAAACATAAATTGGTGACAAACAAAATTTTTAAAAGTGCGTAAGTGCAAATGCAAGTGAAAAGTTAAGCAGTGAAACTACATACATATATACACACAAGCATAGTGACGAAAAAAAAAATGCAGAAGTGCAGTGGAATTACATAAATACATACAAACATAGAGAAAAAAATATATATACACATACAATAAGTGCACAAGTGCAAATTTATGCAGTGACATTGCAGGAAAAATACATACATATGTACATATGTATGTAGGTGAAATAAAAAGAAAAAAAAAGAATACAGTGCCCCAAACGGAAAATAGATGACACAATTAAGTAATATCAAAAAAGAATACACATACATGTATACATAACAGTGCGGTGAAAAACTAAGCAGTTAGTTACAAAAAAAACAAAAACGCGGGCGCGAAAAAAAGAAAAAAAAAACCACAACACCTACTTAAAACTTACAGTACAATAAACAAAACAAAAAAAAAAAAAAAACAGCGGGCGCGAAGAAAAACCATATATGTATGTAACTAATACATATCAATATAAAACGGGCGCGATGTAAAAACAACAAAAAACCAAAAACCATTAGGAAGCCACCAGGACAGGACTTGGATAGCTCATAGGGACAACACACTTGGCCTAACATAATCCCCAAAATCCCATGACGGATAGCAAAGTGAGTCGTATCGATTCCGTTTAGTATTGCATATTTTATTTCAATTTCTGCAGACACGAGCATACATATCTGTATGTACATATCATTGCGATAAAAAAGTTTTGCATCAAATGTATTTTATTTGCATAAAATAACTCATCCAGTTATTCTCATTTCGGTTATTAAATTTGCAGAAAACAAAAAACAATAGAAAACTTTGCATAGAATAACTCATCAAGTTATTCTTATTTTATTTTATTGTTCCGGAAAACAAACACAAAAAAAAAAAAACGAAGACACCGGTTGCCAAGCGGTCAAAGTAACTTTCGGTTAAAACAGAAATACCGCAAATAAAACTGTTTCGCAATAATATTCAGACAATATATATATATATGTATATATGTATATATACATTTATATCCATGTACTTGTATACACATATATGTATTTATGTACTGTGTGTATATATCTAAGTATATCTATAAAAATTGTTCATTGGCCATTTATGCTTACCTTCGTGTATCAAAACACAAAATATACACAAACATAAAAAAAAAAAAAAATTCAAGTTTTTACTTGCACATATGTCCGGTGATACCCCTTATGCTTGATCAAGCAATAAGCAGGATTACCTGAAATAAGTAAGCAAAAAGAAAGGCAAAAAACAAAAAACAATTATATGTATGCATGTGTACATATATATGCATACATAGAAAAAAAAAGGAAAAAAGTAAAGAAAACCGAATAGAAAAAAATTACAAATTTACATATACATATATACGCACCAATTTGAACATACGTACATTTATATATATATTTATTATAAACTCAATCTTTTGAGAATATTTGAGTACATGCCAATAGACTGTACTCGCATACATACACATACATATTTGCGGGTTATACAGAGAGTGCACATTTACAAGCCGAAGTGCACATACTTTTACTTTGTTTCTCAATTCCGCTTATGCGCGCTCGCTCCACTAAGAAACAGTATATGCACGTTTGCATATACCCTTCCACATACGTATATACGTAACGTAAATTATACCCTACGAGGGTACCTAAAAATATTATATACTTATCAAACGGTACGGTAGAAAAAGTATAAAGTATTAAAATATATATTCATATAAATAATTAAATATTACGAAGAATTTAATTTACATATTCAAAGTCCAAATTGGCACATTTTCGGCAATACCCCTTGTGCTTTATAAGCAAAAACAAGCAGGATTGCGTATATACAAAAACACTGATCTCTTATACGAGCACTCAGTTGCAAGTACATACATACAAACGGATTCGTCTATAGGTATACCCTATAAGACATACAAACACTAAACAAATTAATAAAATAAATATTGTATTTTTAACAATTAAATAATAATAAATAAATTCGGTAATACTTTTATACTTTTTTCGAGATTAATTAAAACGGAACGCGTTATTTAATTTAATCCGATAAACAAAATAAAATAAAACAAAACATTTTACAATTTGATTATTTACAATAGACTTCGCTTTGTAATCAGCAATTCCATTTAAAGTCAATCAGTTTACACTGAAAGAAATTATTTCGTTAATTTGTTTGTTCTAAATGAACGCAGATTCCAAAGAATCTAAATCCGCGCAACTACTGAAAGTTCCAAAAATGATTTCGGACGAAAAAAGTCCATGTACACCGGCAGAAGCTACACGCTCAAAGCAAGGTGTTACAAAACAAAAAAGGGGGAAAGACATTATATACAGTAAATTTATTGCTGAGAGTGACAGTTTTATAAAATACTGTACTCGATTTTCATCTTCGCCGATTCAAGATAACTCTGAATCGGCATTAGAAACCAAAGAAGAAAACCTGGACAATTTTTGGATACGTCTCCAAGCTTCATATGACGCAATAGTAGAATCTGATGACTCAGACCTACCAGAAAATTTCAAATCGTCGGCTTACGCCAAATATGAAAATTGCTTAGACCAATATGAAGAAACGAAAGCAATGATCACTGATCAATTGAAACTAATTAAATTGCACCTGCTCCACTTCCGCGAGTAGAGATGCCACAAGTACAAAGTCAAGAGGCAAGTTCAGGCATCCACCTCAAGGTGCCCGCATGTGACACAGAAATTTTTCATAGGGGTTATGAACAATGGCCGTCCTTCCGGGACATGTTCACAGCCGTTTACATAAACCACCCAAAATTATCTAATGCACAAAAATTGTATCACCTCCGATACAAAACAAAAGGTCAAGCTGGCGTCATAGTAAAACAGTTCGCATTAAATGACGACAATTTTAATATGGCTTGGGAAGCTTTAAAATCAAGATACGAAAATGAACGAATATTGGTCGATAAGCAGATAACAATCTTAATGAACTTGCCAAAAATTCAAAAGGAAACCAGTGAAGAATTTATCAAACTTCAATCCACGGTTTCCAATTGTTTGTCGATTTTATCGACACAAAACATTCCCACAGACAACTGGGATCCTATACTGGTAAATATATGCACAGCAGCATTACCAGAAAAGTCTTTATTATTGTGGGAGCAATCGCTCTCATCTCGTAAAAAATGCCCAACGTGGCAACAAATGAAAGATTTTCTCACTACCCAGTACGAAATCGCAGAAAGGGTAGACAAAAAATAAATACAAGTAAACCAAAAGGTATTCAGCAAGACTTCAATAGAAGCTTCCACAAGCCCCAAGCCAATAGCAACAACAATTTGAATAGAAGCTTCTTCAAAACGCAATCGTTCTCATCTGAAGAGAATAAATATAGATCATGCGAACTATGTACAGGAGGGCATAAGCTCAAATCTTGCGAGAGATTTCAAAAATTGAATATTATCGACCGCAACAATTTCGTAAAAACTAAAAGACTTTGTACAAACTGTCTGTCACATGTGCATACACTCAAAGAATGCGAAAGCAAATTTAACTGCGTCTATTGTCATAAACGACACCATTCGATGCTTCATATTAATAATTTTTCCAGCTTACCCACAAACAGCGCAAATATCAAAAGAGCAACAGGTTTAGTAGCAACAACAAATTCTGAAAACTGCCGAGAAGCACCATGCTGCTCAAAGGCGTTGAAAACCCAAACGCTACATAGCGAAAATCACAGTAGGGTACTATTATCCACAGCAGTTGTCTCCATCGAACACCGAGGAGAACTGTTTAAGCTCAGAGCCCTAATAGACCAAGGATCACAACGATCTTTCATAGCGTCTAGGGCACAAAATAGGCTAAATCTGTCAACAAGACAAGCCAACTTTGAAATTACGGGAATGGGCGGAAGAGTAGTTCAAAACTCTAATAAAATCTGCCCCATTACCCTATTTTCCCCCCAAGCGGATATAAGAATACAAGCAGAAGCTATAGTCTTACCGCAATTAACCAATATGTTACCAAGCTATCATATAAATAGCAAGCATTGGGAAAAGGTTTCACACCTTAAGTTAGCAGATCCCAATACCCCCGCTCAAATAGACCTTCTATTAGGCAGCGATCTCATACCTCAAATAGTACTCGAAGGTATTGAGAAAATTTCAAACACACTGTTGGCACAAAAGACTATTTTCGGTTGGATCCTAAGTGGACTAGTTACGGAACCAGTCACAACAATGACAACTCAAGTTGAGGAAATCTCGAATGAGTACCTCAATTCACAATTGAGAAAATTTTGGGAAATAGAAGAACTCCCCCCATTTCAATCAAAACCCCAGAAGATCAGTATTGTGAAGACTTTTACAAAGCCACAACTACTAGATCAGATAATGGTCGGTATGTCGTACGACTACCACTAAAACAACAATTTCCCAACACAATCGCCTTAGGTCACTCTCGCACCTCTGCAATACAGCAGTTTCAAAGTATGGAAAGAAACCTACTTAAAAAAGGTGAACTAAAACCAGAATATGATGGTGTGTTGGAAGAATACCTCCATTTAGATCACATGGAGGAAGTAAGCCCATGCGAGAAAATCATCAATGGCAAATACTACTCATTTTACTTGCCACATCACGCAGTAGTAAAGCCAGATAAAAAAACAACTAAAGTAAGAGTTGTCTTCAACGCCTCAAGATCCACTAGCTCGGGAAATTCCCTAAACGATATCCTGTTTACGGGACCCACGCTCCAACCTGATTTAATGCTGCTCATTCTAAACTGGCGTATATTCAAATACGTATTTAACGGGGACGTCGAAAAAATGTATAGACAAATAGTCGTACATAAAGACGATCAGGATTTTCAGCGAATTATTTTCCGAAAATCACCCAATAGTCCACTACGCGACTTCAAGCTAAAAACAGTGA
>NW_024395039.1:0-4188 GCF_016617805.1 Bactrocera tryoni
TAAATATGTAAAGTTCATATTTTTATGCATCTTGATATCGATTGCATAATATGTATGTACCATAAACTCAATTTAACACCTTAATTTAAGATTGCAAAGTTGTTCCAAATACACTGTCGCTATTGCTATAGAACAACTCTGTGACAACTCCAATAACATCAAAACGGCTAATTTGCGTAAATATGTAAAGTTCAGTTTTTTACGAAACTTGATATCGATTGCATAATGTGTATGTACTAAAAAATCGATTCTACACCTTAATTTAAGATTGCAAAGTTGTTCCAAATACACTGTCACTATTGCTATAGGACAACTCTATGACAACTGCAATAACATCAAAACGGCTAATTTGCATAAATATGTAAAGTTCATATTTTTATGCATCTTGATATCGATTGCTTAATGTGTATGTATTTTACAAATTAATTTAGGATTGTTAAATTTTTCCAAATACATTGTCGCTATTGCTATAGGGCAACTCTATGACAACTCCAATAACATCAAAACGGCTAATTGACAGAAATATGTAAAGTTCATATTTTTATGCATCTTGATATCGTTTGCTTAATGTGTATGTACTAAAAAATCGATTCTACACCTTAATATAAGATTGTTAAATTGTTCCAAATACACTGTCGCTGTTGCTATAGGGACACTCTATGACAACTTCAATAACATCAAAACGGCTAATTGACAGAAATATGTAAATTTCATATTTTTACGCAACTTGATATCGATTGCTTAATGTGTATGTACTAAAAAATCGATTCTACACCTTAATATAAGATTGTAAAATTGTTCCAAATACACTGTCGCTATTGCTATAGGGCAACTCTATGACAACTCCAATAAAATCAAACCGATTAATTAGCAAAAATATGTGAAGTTCATTTTTTTACGCTACCTGATATCGATTGCATATTGTGTGTGTATCAAAAAATCGATTCTACACCTTAATATAAGATTGCAAAGTGTTTCCAAATACACTGTCGCTGTTGCTATAGGGCAACTCTATGACAACTTCAATAACATCAAAACGGCTAATTTGCATAAATATGTAAAGATCATATTTTTACGCAACTTGATATCGATTGCTTAATGTGTATGTACTAAAAAATCGATTCTACACCTTAATATAAGATTGTAAAATTGTTCCAAATACACTGTCGCTATTGCTATAGGGCAACTCTATGACAACTCCAATAAAATCAAACCGATTAATTAGCAAAAATATGTGAAGTTCATTTTTTTACGCTACCTGATATCGATTGCATATTGTGTGTGTACTAAAAATCGATTCTACACCTTAATATAAGATTGTAAAATTGTTCCAAATACACTGTCGCTATTGCTATAGGGCAACTCTATGACAACTTCAGTAACATCAAAACGGCTAATTTGCATAAATATGTAAAGATCATATTTTTACGCATCTTTATATCGATTGCATAATATGTATGTTCCAAAAAATCGATTCAACACCTTAATTTAAGATTGCAAAGTTGTATCAAATACACTGTCGCTATTGCTATAGGACAAGTATATGACAACTGCAATAACATCAAAACGGCTAATTTGCAATAATATGTAAAGTTCATATTTTTATGCATCTTGATATCGATTGCTTAATGTGTATGTATTTTACACCTTAATTTAGGATTGTTAAATTGTTCCAAATACATTGTCGCTATTGCTATAGGGCAACTCTATGACAACTTCAATAACATCAAAACGGCTAATTTGCATAAATATGTAAAGTCCATATTTTTACGCATCTTGATATCGATTGCATAATATGTATGCACCAAAAAATCAATTTTGCACCTTAATTTAAGATTGTTAAATTGTTCCAAATACATTGTCGCTATTGCTATGGGACAACTCTATGACAACTCCAATAACATCAAAACGGCTAATTTGCATAAATATGTAAAGATCATATTTTTACGCATCTTGATATCGATTGCATAATATGTATGTACAAAAAAATCAATTTTACACCTTAATTTAAGATTGTAAAATTGTTCCAAATACACTGTCGCTATTGCTATAGGACAACTCTATGACAACTGCAATAACATCAAAACAGCTAATTTGCATAAATATGTAAAGTTCATATTTTTATGCATCTTGATATCGATTGCTTAATGTGTATGTATTTTACAAATTAATTTAGGATTGTTAAATTTTTCCAAATACATTGTCGCTATTGCTATAGGGCAACTCTATGACAACTCCAATAACATCAAAACGGCTAATTGACAGAAATATGTAAAGTTCATATTTTTACGCTACCTGATATCGATTGCATATTGTGTGTGTATCAAAAAATCGATTCTACACTTTAATATAAGATTGCAAAGTGTTTCCAAATACACTGTCGCTATTGCTATAGGGCAACTCTAAGACAACTTCAATAACATCAAAACGGCTAATTTGCATAAATATGTAAAGTTCATATTTTTACGCATCTTGATATCGATTGCATAATATGTATGTTCCAAAAAATCGATTCAACACCTTAATTTAAGATTGCAAAGTTGTTCCAAATACACTGTCGCTATTGCTATAGGACAACTCTATGCCAACTCCAATAACATCAAAACGGCGAGTTATCATAAATATGTAAAGTTCATATTATTACGCATTTTGATGTCGATTGCTTAATGTGTATGTACTAAAAAATCGATTCTACACTTTAATATAAGATTGTGAAATTGCTCCAAATACACTATCGCAATGGCTATACGACAACTCTGTGACAACTCCAATAACATCAAAACGGCTAAATAGCATAAATATGTAAAGTTCACACTTTTACGCAACCTGATATCGATTGCATATGCACCAAAAAATCAATTCTACACCTTAATTTAGGATTGTTAAATTGTTCCAAATACACTGTCGCTATTGCTATAGGACAACTCTATGACAAATCCAATAACATCAAAACGGGTAATTAGCAAAAATATGTAAAGTTCATATTTTTACGAACTTGATATCGATTGCTTAATGTGTATGTACTAAAAAATCGATTCTGCACCTTAATGTAAGATTGTGAAATTGCTTCAAATACAATGTCGTTATGGCTATACGACAACTCTATGACAACTGCAATATTATCAAAACGGCTAATAACCAGAAATATGTAAAGTTCACATTTTTACGCATCTTGATATCGATTGCATTATGTGTATGTACCAAACAACCAATTCTACACCTTAATTTAGGAATGTTTAATTGTGCCAAATACATTGTCGCTATTGCTATTCGAACACTTTAGCCGCTAAAGCGTTTACGAAGTTGAAACCAGCAAGATTTTTCTCAAAACCCTACATTTTTTTGTGAACACCATTGCCGCGCTCCTGGTAGGGACAGAGGAGAAGTTGAGGGCTTTTCTAAACGCTCCTTAAATTATCTAACCAATGATGTTTATTTGACCCACCTACATCGAACACTTTAGCCGCTAGAGCGTTTACAAAGTTGAAACAAACATGTGATTTTTCTCAAAACACTACATTTGCTTGTGAACACTATTGCCAGGCTCCTGGTAGGGACAGAGGAGAAGTTGAGGGCTTTTCTAAAGGCTCTTTAAATTATCTAACCGATGCTATTTATTTGACCCACCTACGTCGAACACTTTAGCCGCTAGAGCGTTTACAAAAATGAAACAAACATGTGATTTTTCTCAAAACACTACATTTTTTTGTGAACACCATTGCCGCCCTCTTGTAGGGACAGAAGAGAAGTTGAGGGCTTTTCTAAACGCTCCTAAAATTATCTAACCAATGATGTTTATTTGACCCACCTACATCGAATACTTTAGCCGCTAGAGCGTTTACAAAGTTGAAACAAACATATGATTTTTCTCAAAACAACACATTTGTTTGTGAACACTATCGCCACGCTCCTGGTAGGGATAGAGAATAAGTTGAGGGCTTTTCTAAAAGCTCCTTAAATTATTTAACCGATGCTGTTTATTTGACCCACCAACGTCGAATACTTTAGCCGCTAGAGCGTTTACAAAGTTTAAACAAACATGTGACTTTTCTCAAAACACTACATTTGTTTGTGAACACTATTGCCGCGCTCCTGGTAGGGATAGAGAATAAATTGAGGGCTTTGCTAAAGGCTCCTTAAACAATCTAACCGATGCTATTTATTTGACCCACCTACGTCGAACCCTTT
>NW_024395040.1:0-8226 GCF_016617805.1 Bactrocera tryoni
CAATAAAGTAAACTGAGTGCGAAACTTGGTCACAATCGCATTAATTGTTTGCTCACTTGGTCGATTATGTAGACCAGAAATCGGACGTAAAGCGCGAAACACATTTCGAACCGAACACTGATTTTGGTAATAAAATTCAATGATTTGCAAGCGTTGCTCGTTAGTAAGTCTATTCATGATGAAATGTCAAAGCATACTGAGCATCTTTCTCTTTAACACCATGTCTGAAATCCCACGTGATCTGTCAAATACTAATGCATGAAAATCCTAACCTCAAAAAAATCACCCGATATTAATGTGTATAATCAATTTTTTAGTACATACACATTAAGCAATCGATATCAAGTTTTGTAAAAATATGAACTTTACATATGTATATTTTTGGAGTTGTCATAGAGTTGTCTTATAGCCATAACGACAGTGTATTTGGAGCAATTTCACAATCTTATATTAAGGTGTAGATTCGATTTCTTTGTACATACATATTAAGCAGTCGATATCAAGTTGCGTAAAAATATGAACTTTACATATTTATGCTAATTAGCCGTTTTGATGTTATTGGGGTTGTCATAGAGTTGTCGTATAGCGACAGTGTATTTGAAGCAATTTCACAATCTTATATTAAAGTGTATAATCTATTTTTTAGTACATACACACTAACCAATCGATATCAAGTTTTGTAAAAATATGAACTTTACATATGTATGCTAATTAGCCGCTTTGATGTTTTTGGAGTTGTCATAGAGTTGTCTTATAGCCATAACGACAGTGTATTTGGACCAATTTCACAATCTTATATTAAGGTGTAGAATCGATTTTTTGGTGCATACATATTAAACAATCGGTATCAAGTTGCGTAAAAATATGAACTTTACATATTTATGCTAATTAGCCTTTTTGAAGTTATTGGAGTTGTCATAGAGTTGTCGTATAGCGACAGTGTATTTGAAGCAATTTCACAATCTTATATTAAAGTGTATAATCTATTTTTTAGTACATACACACTAAGCAATCGATATCAAGTTTTGTAAAAATTTGAACTTTACATATTTATGCTAATTAGCCGCTTTGATGTTTTTGGAGTTGTCATAGAGTTGTCTTATAGCCATAACGACAGTGTATTTGGAGCAAATTCACAATCTTATATTAAGGTGTAGAATCGATTTCTTTGTACATACATATTAAGCAGCCGATATCAAGTTGCGTAAAAATATGAACTTTACATATTTATGCTAATTAGCCTTTTTGAAGATATTGGAGTTGTCATAGAGTTGTCGTATAACCATAACGACAGTGTATTTGGAACAATCTAACAATCTTATATTAGGGTGTAGAATCGATTTTTTGATGCATACATATTAAACAATCGATATCAAGTTGCGTAAAACTATGAACTTTACATATTTATGCTAATTAGCCTTTTTGAAGTTATTGGAGTTGTCATAGATTTGTCGTATAGCGGCAGTGTGTTTGAAGCAATTTCACAATCTTATATTAAAGTGTATAATCTATTTTTTAGTACATACGCACTAAGCAATCGATATCAAGTTGCGTAAAAATATGAACTTTACATATTTATGCTAATTAGCATTTTTGATGTTTTGGAGTTGTCATAGAGTTGTCTTAAAGCCATAAGGACAATGTATTTGGAGCAATTTCACAATCTTATATTAAAGTGTAGAATCGATGTTTTAGTACATACACATTAAGTAATCAATATCAAGTTGCGTAAATATATGAAATTTACATATTTATGCTAACTAGCCGTTTTGATGCTATTGGAGTTGTCATAGAGTTGTCGTATAGCCATAACGACAGAGAATTTGGAACAATGTAACAATCTTATATTAAGGTGTAGAATCGATTTCTTGGTACATACACAGTAAGCAATCGATATCAAGTGCGGTAAAAATATGAACTTTACATATGTATGCTAACTAGCCGTTTTGATGTTTTTGGATTTGTCATAGAGTTGTCGTATAGCCATAACGACAGTGTATTTGGAGCAATTTCACAATCTTATATTAATGCGCAGAATCGATTTTTTAGTACATACACATCAAGCAATCGATATCAAGTTGCGTAAAAATATGAACTTTACATATTTATGCTAACTAGCCGTTTTGATGTTTTTGGAGTTGTCATAGAGTTGTCTTATAGCCATAACGACAGAGAATTTGGAGCAATTTCACAATCTTATATTAAGGGGTACATTCGATTTCTTGGTACATACACATGAAGCAATCGATTTCAAGTGCGGTAAAAATATGAACTTTACATATGTATGCTAACTAGCCGTTTTGATGCTATTGGGGTTGTCATAGAGTTGTCGTATAGCCATAACGACAGTGTATTTGGAGCAATTTCACAATCTTATATTAAGGTATACAATCGATTTTTTGGTGCATACATATTAAACAATCGATATCAAGTTGCGTAAAACTATGGACTTTACATATTTATGCTAATTAGCCATTTTGAAGTTATTGGAGTTGTCATAGAGTTGTCATATAGCGACAGTGTATTTAAAGCAATTTTACAATCGTATATTAAAGTGTATAATCTATTTTTTAGTACATACACACTAAGCAATCGATATCAAGTTTTGTAAAAATATGAACTTTACTCATTTATGCTAATTAGCCTTTTTGAAGTTATTGGAGTAGTCATAAAGTTGTCTTATAGCCATAACGACAGTGTATTTGGAGCAGTTTCACAATCTTATATTAAGGTGTAGAATTGAGTTTTTGGTGCATACATATTAAACAATCGATATCAAGTTGCGTAAAAATATGAACTTTACATATTTATGCTAATTAGCCTTTTTGAAGTTATTGGAGTTGTCATAGAGTTGTCGTATACCGACAGTATATTTGAAGCAATTTCACAATCTTATATTAAAGTGTATTATCTATTTTTTAGTACATACACACTAACCAATCGATATCAAGTTTTGTAAAAATATGAACTTTACATATGTATGCTAATTAGCCGCTTTGATGTTTTTGGAGTTGCCATAGAGTTGTCTTATAGCCATAACGACAGTGTATTTGGAGCAATTTCACAATCTTATATTAAGATGTAGATTCGTTTTCTTGGTACATACACATCAATCAATCGATATCAAGCTGCGTAAAAATTTGAACTTTACATATTTATGCTAGTTAGCCGTTTTGATGCTATTGGAGTTGTCATAGAGTTGTCGAATAGCCATAACGACAGAGAATTTGAAGCAATTTCACAATCTTATATTAAGGGGTAAAATTGAGTTTTTGGTGCATATACATCAAGCAATCGATATCAAGTCACGTAAAGATATGAACTTTACATATTTATGCTAACTAGCCGTGCTGATGTTATTGGAGTTGTCAACGAGTTGTCGCATAGCCATAACGACTCTGTATTTGGAACAATCTAACAATCTTATATTAATGTGTATAGTCTATTTTTTAGTACATACATATTAAGCAATCGATATCAAGTGCGGTAAAAATATGAACTTTACATATGTATGCTAATTAGCCGCTTTGATGTTTTTGGAGTTGTCATAGAGTTGTCTTATAGCCATAACGACAGTGTATTTGGAGCAATTTCACAATCTTATATTAAAATGTAGAATCGATTTCTTTGTACATACATATTAAGCAGTCGATATCAAGTTGCGTAAAAATATGAACTTTACATATTTATGGTAATTAGCCTTTTTGAAGTTATTGGAGTTGTCATAGAGTTGTCGCATAGCCATAACGACAGAGAATTTGGAGCAGTTTCATAATCTTTTATTAAGGTGTAGAATCGATTTCTTGGTACATACACATCAAGCAATCGATATCAAGTCGCGTAAAGATATGAACATTACACATTTATGCTAATTAGCCTTTTTGAAGTTATTGGAGTTGTCATAGAGTTGTCGTTTAGCGACAGTGTATTTGAAGCAATTTCACAATCTTATATTAAAGTGTATAATCTATTTTTTAGTACATACACACTAACCAATCGATATCAAGTTTTGTAAAAATATGAACTTTACATATGTATGCTAATTAGCCGCTTTGATGTTTTTGGAGTTGTCATAGAGTTGTCTTATAGCCATAACGACAGTGTATTTGGAGCAATTTCACAATCTTATATTAAGGTGTAGAATCGATTTTTTGGTGCATACATATTAAACAATCGATATCAAGTTGCGTAAAACTATGAACTTTACATATTTATGCTAATTAGCCATTTTGAAGTTATTGGAGTTGTCATAGAGTTGTCGTATAGCGACAGTGTATTTGAAGCAATTTCACATTCTTATATTAAAGTGTATAATCTATTTTTTAGTACATACACACTAAGCAATCGATATCAAGTTTTGTAAAAATATGAGCTTTACATATGTATGATAACTAGCCGTTTTGATGTTATTGGGGTTGTCATAGAGTTGTCTTATAGCCATAACGACAGTGTATTTGGAGCAAATTCACAATCTTATATTAAGGTGTAGAATCGATTTCTTTGTACATACATATTAAGCAGCCGATATCAAGTTGCGTAAAAATATGAACTTTACATATTTATGCTAATTAGCCTTTTTGAAGATATTGGAGTTGTCATAGAGTTGTCGTATAACCATAACGACAGTGTATTTGGAACAATCTAACAATCTTATATTAAGGTGTAGAATCGGTTTTTTGATGCATACATATTAAACAATCGATATCAAGTTGCGTAAAACTATGAACTTTACATATTTATCCTAATTAGCCTTTTTGAAGTTATTGGAGTTGTCATAGATTTGTCGTATAGCGACAGTGTGTTTGAAGCAATTTCAAAATCTTATATTAAAGTGTATAATCTATTTTTTAGTACATACACAATAAGCAATCGATATCAAGTTGCGTAAAAATATGAACTTTACATATGTATGCTAATTAGCCGCTTTGGTGTTATTGGAGTTGTCATAGAGTTGTCTTATAGCCATAACGACAGTGTATTTGGAGCAATTTCACAATCTTATATTAAGGTGTAGATTCGTTTTCTTGGTACATACACATCAAGCAATCGATATCAAGTTGCGTAAAAATTTGAACTTTACATATTTATGCTAGTTAGCCGTTTTGATGCTATTGGAGTTGTCATAGAGTTGTCGAATAGCCATAACGACAGAGAATTTGGAGCAATTTCACAATCTTATATTGAGGGGTAAAATTGAGTTTTTGGTGCATATTCATCAAGCAATCGATATCAAGTCACGTAAAGATATGAACTTTACATATTTATGCTAACTAGCCGTGCTGATGTTATTGGAGTTGTCAAAGAGTTGTCGCATAGCCATAACGACTGTGTATTTGGAACAATCTAACAATCTTATATTAATGTGTAGAATCTATTTTTTAGTACATACACATTAAGCAATCGATATCAAGTTTTGTAAAAATATGAACTTTACATATGTATGTTTTTGGAGTTGTCATAGAGTTGTCTTATAGCCATAACGACAGTGTATTTGGAGCAATTTCACAATCTTATATTAAGGTGTAGATTCGTTTTCTTGGTACATACACATCAAGCAATCGATATCAAGTTGCGTAAAAATTTGAACTTTACATATTTATGCTAGTTAGCCGTTTTGATGCTATTGGAGTTGTCATAGAGTTGTCGAATAGCCATAACGACAGAGAATTTGGAGCAATTTCACAATCTTATATTGAGGGGTAAAATTGAGTTTTTGGTGCATATTCATCAAGCAATCGATATCAAGTCACGTAAAGATATGAACTTTACATATTTATGCTAACTAGCCGTGCTGATGTTATTGGAGTTGTCAAAGAGTTGTCGCATAGCCATAACGACTGTGTATTTGGAACAATCTAACAATCTTATATTAATGTGTATAATCTATTTTTTAGTACATACACAATAAGCAATCGATATCAAGTTGAGTAAAAATATGAACTTTACATATTTATGCTAATTAGCCTTTTTGAAGTTATTGGAGTTGTCATAGAGTTGTCGTATAGCGACAGTGTATTTGAAGCAATTTCACAATCTTATGTTAAAGTGTATAATCTATTTTTTAGTACATACACACTAACCAATCGATATCAAGTTTTGTAAAAATTTGAACTTTACATATGTATGCTAATTAGCCGCTTTGATGTTTTTGTAGTTGTCATAGAGTTGTCTTATAGCCATAACGACAGTGTATTTGGAGCAATTTCACAATCTTATATTAAGGTGTAGAATCGATTTTTTGGTGCATACATATTAAACAATCGATATCAAGTTGCGCAAAAATATGAACTTTACATATTTATGCTAATTAGCCTTTTTGAAGTTATTGGAGTTGTCATAGAGTTGTCGTATAGCGACAGTGTATTTGAAGCAATTTCACAATCTTATATTAAAGTGTATAATCTATTTTTTAGTACATACACACTAACCAATCGATATCAAGTTTTGTAAAAATATGAACTTTACATATGTATGCTAATTAGCCGCTTTGATGTTTTTGGAGTTGTCATAGAGTTGTCTTATAGCCATAACGACAGTGTATTTGGAGCAATTTCATAATCTTATATTAAGGTGTAGAATCGATTTCTTTGTACATACATATTAAGCAGTCGATATTAAGTTGCGTAAAAATATGAACTTTACATATTTATACTAATTAGCCTTTTTGAAGATATTGGAGTTGTCATAGAGTTGTCGTATAACCATAACGACAGTGTATTTGGAACAATCTAACAATCTTATATTAAGGTGTAGAATCGATTTTTTAGTACATACACACTAAGCAATCGATATCAAGTTGCGTAAAAATATGAACTTTACATATTTATGCTAATTAGCATTTTTGAAGTTATTGGAGTTGTCATAGAGTTGTCGACTAGCCATAAGGACAATGTATTTGGAGCAATTTCACAATCTTATATTAAAGTGTAGAATCGATTTCTTTGTACATACATATTAAGCAGTCGATATTAAGTTGCGTAAAACTATGAACTTTACATATTTATGCTAATTAGCCTTTTTGAAGTTATTGGAGTTGTCATAGATTTGTCGTATAGCGACAGTGTGTTTGAAGCAATTTCACAATCTTATATTAAAGTGTATAATCTATTTTTTAGTACATACACACTAAGCAATCGATATCAAGTTGCGTAAAAATATGAACTTTACATATTTATGCTAATTAGCATTTTTGATGTTATTGGAGTTGTCATAGAGTTGTCTTAAAGCCATAAGGACAATGTATTTGGAGCAATTTCACAATCTTATATTAAAGTGTAGAATCGATGTTTTAGTACATACACATTAAGTAATCAATATCAAGTTGCGTAAATATATGAAATTTACATATTTATGCTAACTAGCCGTTTTGATGCTATTGGAGTTGTCATAGAGTTGTCGTATGGCCATAACGACAGAGAATTTGGAACAATCCAACAATCTTATATTAAGGTGTAGAATCGATTTCTTGGTACATACACAGTAAGCAATCGATATCAAGTGCGGTAATAATATGAACTTTACATATGTATGCTAACTAGCCGTTTTGATGCTATTGGGGTTGTCATAGAGTTGTCGTATAGCCATAACGACAGTGTATTTGGAGCAATTTCACAATCTTATATTAAGGTGTAGATTCGATTTCTTTGTACATACATATTAAGCAGTCGATATCAAGTTGCGTAAAAATATGAACTTTACATATTTATGCTAATTAGCCTTTTTGAAGTTATTGGAGTTGTCATAGAGTTGTCGTATAGCGACAGTGTATTTGAAGCAATTTCACAATCTTATGTTAAAGTGTATAATCTATTTTTTAGTACATACACACTAACCAATCGATATCAAGTTTTGTAAAAATATGAACTTTACATATGTATGCTAACTAGCGGTTTTGATGTTTTTGGATTTGTCATAGAGTTGTCGTATAGCCATAACGACAGTGTATTTGGAGCAATTTCACAATCTTATATTAATGCGCAGAATCGATTTTTTAGTACATACACATCAAGCAATCGATATCAAGTTGCGTAAAAATATGAACTTTACATATTTATGCTAACTAGCTGTTTTGATGTTTTTGGAGTTGTCATAGAGTTGTCTTATAGCCATAACGACAGAGAATTTGGAGCAATTTCACAATCTTATATTAAAGGGTACATTCGATTTCTTGGTACATACACATTAAGCAATCGATTTCAAGTGCGGTAAAAATATGAACTTTACATA
>NW_024395041.1:0-9625 GCF_016617805.1 Bactrocera tryoni
TAAGTTCACTTATCTTCTTCATCTTACTGAAGTGGACATAAAGCCATAACGGCAGTGCATTTGGAAGAATTCCACAATCCTATATTAAGGTATAAAGTAGATTTTCTTGTATATTCACATTTAGCAATCGATATTGAGTTGCTTCAAATCATTTGTTTAACATATTTAAGTTCTCTTACCTTCTTCATCTTACTGAAGTAAACATAACGCCATAACGGCAGTGCCTTTGGAAGAATTCCACAATCCTATATTAAGGTATAAAGTCGATTTTGTTATATATACACATTTAGCAATCGACACTGAGTTGCTTTGAATCATTAGTTTAACATATTTAAGTTCACTTACCTTCTTCATCTTACTGAAGTGGACATAAAGCCATAACGGCAGTGCATTTGGAAAAAATCAACAATCTTAAATTTAGGTATGAATAAGATTTTCTTGTATATACACATTTAGCAATCGATATTGAGTTGCTTCAAATCATTAGTTTAACATATTTAAGTTCTCTTAGCTTCTCCATCTTATTGAAGTAGACATAACGCCATAACGGCAGTGCATTTGGAAGAATTCCACAATCCTAAATTTAGGTATAAAGCCGATTTTCTTGTATACTCACATTTAGCAAACGATGTTGAGTTGCTTCAAATCATTAGTTTAACATATTTAAGTTCACTTCCCTTCTTCATCTTACTGAAGTAGACATAACGCCATAACGGCAGTGCTTTAGGAAGAATTCCACAATCCTATATTAAGGTATAAAGTCGATTTTATTTTATATTAACATTTAGCAATCGATAAAGAGTTTCTTCAAATCATTAGTTTAACATATTTAAGTTAAAGTGCCTTCTTCATCTTACTGAAGTTGACATAAAGTCATAACGGCATTGCATTTGGAAGAATTCCATAATACTATATTAAGGTATAAAGTCGATTTTCCTGTATATACACATTTAGCAATCGACGTTGAGTTGCTTCAAATCATTAGTTTAATATATTTAAAATAATTAACATTTTTCATCTCAGTGAAGTGGTCATAAAGCCAAACGGCAGTGCATTTGGAAAACTTTCACAATCCTATATTATGATATAAAGTCGATTTTCTTGTATGTTAACATTTAGCAATCGATATTGAGTTGCTTAAAATCATTTACTTCACTTATTTAAGTTAATTAACATTCTTCATCTTACTGAAGTGGACATAAAGCCATACCGGCAGTGCATTTCGAAGAATTCCACAATCCTATGTTAAGGTATAAAGTCGATTTTCTTGTATATTCACATTTAGCAATCGATATTTAGTTGCTTCAAATGATTAGTTTAACATATTTAAGTTTACTTACCTTCTTCATCTTACTGAAGTAGACATAACGCCATAACGGCAGTGCCTTTTGAAGAATTCCACAATCCTATATTAAGGTATAAAGTCGATTTTCTTGTATACTCACATTTAGCAATCGACATTGAGTTGCTTCAAATCATTAGTTTAACATATTTAAGTTAATGTACCTTCTTCATCTTACTGAAGTAGACATAACGCCATAACGGCAGTGATTTGGAAGAATTCCGCAATCCTATATTAAGGTATAAAGTCGATTTTCTTGTATATACACATTTAGCAATCGACACTGAGTTGCTTTGAATCATTAGTTTAATATATTTAAGTTCACTTACCTTCTTCATCTTACTGAAGTGGACATAAAGCCATAACGGCAGTGCATTTGGAAAAATTCTATAATACTATATTAAGGTATAAAGTCGATTTTCTTGTATATGCACATTTAGCAGTTGATATTGAGTTGCTTAAAATCATTCATTTAACATATTTAAGTTAATTAACCTTCATCATCTTACTGAAGTTGACATAAAGCCATTACGGCAGTGCATTTGGAAGAATTCCAAAATCCTACATAAAGGTATATATCGATTTTCTTGTATATTAATGTACCTTCTTCATCTTACTGAAGCGGACATAACGCCATAACGGCAGTGTATTTGGAAGAATTCCACAATCCTATATTAAAGTTGTTGTACATTCACATTTAACAATCGATATTGAGTTGCTTAAAATCATTCATTTAACATATTTTAGTTAATTAACCTTCATCATCTTACTGAAGTTGACATAACGCCATAACGGCAGTGCATTTGGAAGAATTCCAAAATCCTGCATTAAGGTATAAAGTCGATTTTGTTGTACATTCACATTTAGCAATCGATGTTGAGTTGCTTCAAATCATTAGTTTAACATATTTAAGTTCTCTTACCTTCTTCATCTTACCAAAGTTGACATTACGCCCTAACGGCACTGCATTTGGAAGAATTCCACAATCCTATATTAAGGTATAAAGTCGATTTTCTTGTATATTCACATTGAGCAATCGATATTGAGTTGCTTCAAATCATTAGTTTAACTTATTTAAGTTTTCTTACCTTCTTCATCTTACTGAAGTTGACATAAAGCCATAACGGCAGTGCATTTGAAAGAATTCCACAATCCTACATTAAGGTACAAAGTTGATTGTCTTTTATATTCACATTTAGCAATCGATATTGAGTTGCTTTAAATCATTAGTTTAACATATTTAAGTTCACTTCCCTTCTTCATCTTACTGAAGTTGACATAAAGCCATAACGGCATTGCATTTGTTTATTTTTAGCAATCGATATTGAGTTGCTTCAGATCATTAGTTTAACATATTTAAGTTCTCTTAATTTCTTCATCTTACTGAAGTGGACATAAAGCCATAACGGCATTGCATTTGGAAGAATTCCACAATCCTAAATTAAGGTATAAGGCCGATTTTCTTGTATATTCACAATTAGCAATCGATACTTAGTTGCTTCAAATCATTAGTTTATTATATTTAAGTTCTCTTACCTTCTTCATCTTACTGAAGTAGACATAACGCCATAACGGCAGTGCATTTGGAAGAATTCCACAATCCTAAATTAAGGTATAAAGTCGATTTTCTTGTATATTAACATTTAGCAATCGATATTGAGTTTCTTCAAATCATTAGTTTAACATATTTAAGTTCACTTACCTTCCTCATCTTACTGAAGTGGACATAAAGCCATAACGGTAGTGCATTTGGAAGAATTCCACAATCCTGTATTATGGTATAAAGTCGATTTTCTTGTATATTCACATTTAGCAATTGATATTGAGTTGCCACAAATCATTTGTTTACCATATTTAATTTCTCTTACCTTCTTCATCTTACTGAAGTTTACATTAAGCCATAACGGCAGTGCATTTGGAAGAATTCCACAGTCCTATGTTGAGGTATAAATTCGATTTTCTTGTATATTCACATTTAGCAATCGATATTGAGTTGCTTCAAATCATTAGTTTAACATATTTAAGTTCTCTTACCTTCTTCATCTTACTGAGGTAGACATAACGCCATAACGGCAGTGCCTTTGGAAGAATTCCACAATCCTATATTAAGGTATAAAGTCGAGTTTCTTGTATATTTACATTTAGCAATCAATATTGAGTTGCTGCAAATCATTAGTTTAACATTTTTAAGTTCTCTTACCTTCTTCATCTTACTGAAGTAGACATAACGCCATAACGGCAGTGCCTTTGGAAGAATTCCACAATCCTATATTAAGGTATAAAGTCGATTTTCTTGTATATTAACATTTAGCAATCGATATTGAGTTTCTTCAAATCATTAGTTTAACATATTTAAGTTCACTTACCTTCCTCATCTTACTGAAGTGGACATAAAGCCATAACGGTAGTGCATTTGGAAGAATTCCACAATCCTGTATTATGGTATAAAGTCGATTTTCTTGTATATTCACATTTAGCAATCGATACTGATTTGCTTCAAATCATTAGTTTAACATATTTAAGTTCTCTTACCTTCTTCATCTTACTTAAGTAGACATATCGCCATAACGGCAGTGCATTTGGAAGAATTCCACAATCTTAAATTTAGGCATGAATAAGATTTTCGTGTATATACACATTTAGCAATCGATATTGAGTTGCTTCAAATCATTAGATTAACATATTTAAGTAAATGTACCTTCTTCATCTTACTGAAGTAGACATGACGCCATAGCGGCAGTGCATTTGGAAGAATTCCACAATCCTAAATTCAGGTATAAAGCCGATTTTCTTGTATATTAACATTTAGCAATCGATATTGAGTTGCTTCAAATCATTAGTTTAAAATATTCAAGTTCTCTTACCTTCTTCATCTTACTGAAGTAGACATATCGCCATAACGGCAGTGCATTTGGAAGAATTCCACAATCCTATATTAAGGTATATAGTCGATTTTCTTGTATATTAACGTATAGCAATCGATATTAAGTTTCTTCAAATCATTAGTTTAACATATTTACGTTCACTTACCTTCTTCATTTTACTGAAGTGGACATAAAGCCATAACGGCAGTGCATTTGGAAAAATTCCACATTCTTAAATTTAGGTATGAATACGATTTTCTTGTATATACACATTTAGCAATCGATATTGAGTCGCTTCAAATCATTAGATTAACATATTTAAGTTAATGTACCTTCTTCATCTTACTGAAGTGGACATAAAGCCATAACGGCAGTACATTTGGAATAGTTCCACAATCCTATATTAAGGTATGAAGTCGATTTTCTTGTATATTCACATTACGCAATCGATATTGAGTTGCTTCGAATCATTAGATTAACATATTTAAGTTAATGTACCTTCTTCATCTTACTGAAGTGGACATAAAGCCATAACGGCAGTACATTTGGAATAGTTCCACAATCCTATATTATGGTATAACGTCGATTTTCTTATATATTCACATATAGCAATCGATTTTGAGTTGCTTTAATTCAATAGTGAAACATATTTAAGTTAATTCAACTTCTTCATCTTACTGAAGTGGACATAAAGCCATAACGGCAGTGCATTTGGAAGAATTCCACAATCTTATATTAAGATATAAAGTCGATTGTCCTGTAAATTCACATTTAGCAATCGATATTGATTTGCTCCAAATCATTAGTTTAACATATTTAAGTTCTCTTACTTTCTTCATCTTACTGAAGTAGACATAACGCCATAACGGCAGTGCCTTTGGAAGAATTCCGCAATCCTATATTGAGGTATAAAGTCGATTTTCTTGTATATTAAAATTTAGCAATCGATATTGAGTTGCTTCAAATCATTAGTTTAACATATTTAAGTTAAAGTACCTTCTTCATCTTACTGAAGTTGACATAAAGCTATAACGGCATTGCATTTGGAAGAATTCCATAATCCTATATAAAGGTATAAAGTCGATTTTGTTGTGTATACACATTAAGCAATCGATATTGAGTTGCTTCAAATCATTAGTTTAACATATTTAAGTTAATGTACCTTCTTCATCTTACTGACGTTGACATAACGCCATAACGGCAGTGCATTTGGAAGAATTCCACAATCCTAAATTTAAGTATAAAGCCGATTTTCTTGTATATTCACATTTAGCAATCGATACTGAGTTGCTTCAAATCATTAGTTTAACATATTTAAGTTCTCTTACCTTTTTCATCTTACTGAAGTAGACATAACGCCATAACGGCAGTGCCTTAGGAAGAATTCCAAAATCCTATATTAAGGTATAAAGTCGATTTTCTTGTATATTCACATTTAGCAGTCGATATTGCTTTGCTTCAAATCATTAGTTAAACACATCTAAGTTCTCTTACCTTCCTTATCTTACTGAAGTGGACATAAAGCCATAACGGCAGTGCATTTGGAAGAATTCCACAATCCTATATTAAGGTATAAAGTCGATTTTCTTGTATATTCACATTTAGCAATCGATATTGAGTTGCTTCAAATCATTAGTTTAATATATTTAAGTTCTCTTACCTTTTTCATCTTACTGAAGTGGACATAAAGCTATAACGGAAGTGCATTTGGAAGAATTCCACAATCCTATATTAAGGTATAAAGTCGACTTTCTTGATATTCACATTTAGCAATCGATATTGAGTTCCTTCAAATCATTAGTTTAACATATTTAAGTTCTCTTACCTTCTTCATCTTACCAAAGTTGACATTAAGCCATAACGGCACTGCATTTGGAAGAACTCCATAATCCTATATTAAGGTATAAAGTGGATTTTCTTGTATATTCACATTAAGCAATCGATATTGATTTGCTTCAAATCATTAGTTTAACATATTTAAGTTAATGTACATTCTTCATCTTACTGAAGTTGACATAAAGCCATAACGGCATAGCATTTGGAAGAATTCCATAATCCTATGTCAAGGTATAAAATCGATTTTCTTGTATATGCACATTTAGCAATTGATAATGAGTTGCTTAAAATCATTAATTTAACATATTTAGGTTAATTAACCTTCTTCATCTTACTGAAGTGGACACAAAGCCATAACGGCAGTGCATTTGGAAGAATTCCACAATCCTAAATTAAGGTATAAAGCCGATTTTCTTGTATATTCACAATTAGCAATCGATACTGAGTTGCTTCAAATCATTAGTTTATTATATTTAAGTTCTCTTACCTTCTTCATCTTACTGAACATAAAGCCATAATGGCAGTGCATTTGGAAGAATTCCACAATCCTAAATTAAGGTATAAAGCCGATTTTCTTGTATATTCACATTTAGCAGTCGATATTGATTTGATTCAAATCATTAGTTAAACACATGTAAGTTCTCTTACCTTCCTTATCTTACTGAAGTGGACATAAAGCCATAACGGCAGTGCATTTGGAAGAATTCCACAATTCTATATTAAGGTATAAAGTCGATTTTCTTGTATATTCACATTTAGCAATCGATACTGAGTTGCTTCAAATCATTAGTTTAACATATTTAAGTTCTCTTACCTTCTTCATCTTACTGAAGTAGACATACCGCCATAACGGCAGTGCGTTTGGAAGAATTCCACAATCTTAAATTTAGGTATAAAGTAAATTTTCTTGTATATTCACATTTCGCAATCGATATTGAGTTGCTTCTAATCATTAGTTTAACATATTTAAGTTAATTTACCTTGTTCATCTTACTGAAGTGGACATAACGCCATAACGGCAGTGCATTTGGAAAACTTTCACAATCCTATATTCTCTATACCATGAGTCGATTTTCTTGTATACTCACAGTTAGCAATCGATATTGAGTTTCTTCAAATGATTAGTTTAACATATTTAAGTTCACTTCCCTTCTTCATCTTACTGAAGTAGACATAACGCCATAACGGCAGTGCATTTGGAAAAATTCCATAATCTTAAATTTAGGTATGAATAAGATTTTCTTGTATATACACATTTAGCAATCGACATTGAGTTGCTTCAAATCATTAGTTTAACATATTTAAGTTCCCTTACCTTCTTCATCTTACTGAAGTGGACATAAAGCCATAACGGCAGCGCATTTGGAAGATTCCACAGTCCTATATTAAGGTATAAAGTCGATTTTCTTGTATATTCACCTTTAGCAATCGATATTGAGTTGCTTCAAATCATTAGTTTAACGTATTTAAGTTCACTTACCTTCTTCATCTTACTGAAGTAGACATAAAGCCATAACGGCAGTGCATATGGAAGAATTCCACAATCTTAAATTTAGGTATAAAGTCTATTTTCTTGAATATTCACATATAGCAATCGATATTGAGTTGCTTCAAATCATTAGTTTAACATATTTAAGTTAATGAACCATCTTCATCATACTTAGGTAGACATAACGGCAGTGCATTTGGAAGAATTCCACAATCCTATATTAAGGTATAAAGTCGATTTTCTTGTATATTCACATTTAGCAATTGATATTGAGTTGCCTCAAATCATTTGTTTACCATATTTAATTTCTCTTACCTTCTTCATCTTACTGAAGTTTACATTAAGCCATAACGGCAGTGCATTTGGAAGAATTCCACAGTCCTATGTTAAGGTATAAATTCGATTTTCTTGTATATTCACATTAAGCAATCGATATTGAGTTGCTGCAAATCATTAGTTTAACATTTTTAAGTTCTCTTGCCTTCTTCATCTGACCGAAGTTGACATTAAGCCATAACGGCACTGCATTTGGAAGAATTCCATAGTCCTATATTAAGGTATAAAGTCGATTTTCTTGTATATAGACATTTAGCAATCGATATTGAGTTGCTTAGAATCATTAGTTTAACATATTTAAGTTCACTTACCTTCTTCATCTTACTGAAGTAGACATAACGCCATAACGGCAGTGCCTTTGGAAGAATTCCACAATCCTATATTAAGGTATAAAGTCGATTTTCTTGTATATTAACATTTAGCAATCGATATTGAGTTTCTTCAAATCATTAGTCTAACATATTTAAGTTCACTGAAGTGGACATAAAGCCATAACGGTAGTGCATTTGGAAGAATTCCACAATCTTGTATTATGGTATAAAGTCGATTTTCTTGTATATTCACATTTAGCAATCGATACTGATTTGCTTCAAATCATTAGTTTAACATATTTAAGTTCTCTTACCTTCTTCATCTTACTGAAGTAGACATATCGCCATAACGGCAGTGCATTTGGAAGAATTCCACAAACTTAAATTTAGGTATGAATAAGATTTTCTTGTATATACACATTTAGCAATCGATATTGAGTTGCTTCAAATCATTAGATTAACATATTTAAGTAAATGTACCTTCTTCATCTTACTGAAGTAGACATGACGCCATAACGGCAGTGCATTTGGAAGAATTCCACAATCCTAAATTCAGGTATAAAGCCGATTTTCTTGTATATTCACATTTAGCAATCGATATTGAGGTGCTTCAAATCATTGTTTAACATATTTAAGTTCTCTTACCTTCTTCATCTTACTGAAGTTTACATAAAGCCATAACGGCAGTGCATTTGGAAGAATTCCACAGTCCTATGTTAAGGTATAAAGTCGATTTTCTTGTATATTCACATTTAGCAATCGATATTGAGTTGCTTCAAATGATTAGTTTATCATATTTAAGTTCACTTACCTCCTTCATCTTACTGAAGTGAACATAAAGCCATAACGGCAGTGCATTTGGAAGAATTCCACAATCTTATACTGAGGTATAAAGTCGATTTTCTTGTATTTTCACATTTAGCAATCGATATTGAGTTGCTTCAAATCATTAGTTTAACATATTTAAGTTAATTTGCCTTCTTCATCTTACTGAAGTAGACATAAAATCAAAACGGCAGTGCATATGGAAGAATTCCACAATCCTATATTAAGGTATAAAGTCGATTTTCGTGTATATACACATTTATCAATCGATATTGAGTTGCTTCGAATCATTAGCTTAACATATTTAAGTTAATTTGCCTTCTTTATCTTACTGAAGTGGAGATAAAGCCATAACGGCAGTGCATATGGAAGAATTCCACAATCTTATATTAAGGTATAAAGTCGATTTTCTTGTATTTTCACATTTAGCAATCGATATTGAGTTGCTTCAAATCATTAGTTTAACATATTTAAGTTCTCTTACCGTCTTAATCTTACTGAAGTAGACATAAAACCATAACGGCAATGCATTTGGAAGAATTCCACAATCCCATTTTAAGGCATAAAGTCTATTTTCTTGTATATACACATTTGGCAATCGATATTGAGTTGCTTCGAATCA
>NW_024395042.1:0-2598 GCF_016617805.1 Bactrocera tryoni
AGAAAATCGACTTTATACCTGAATATAAAAATGTGGAATTCTTCCAAATGCACTGCCGTTATGGCTTTTTGTAAACTTCAGTAAGATGAAGAAGGTTCATTAACATAGATATGTTAAATTAATGATTTAAAGCAACTCAATATCGACTGCTGAATGTGTATATACAAGGAAATCGACTTTATACCTGAATAAGATTGTCGAGTTTTTCCAAATGCCCTGCCGTTATGGCCTTATGTCAACTTCTGTAAGACGAAGAAGGTAAATCAACTTAAATATGTTAAATTAATGATTTAAAGCAACTCAGTATCGACTGCTAAATGTGTATATACAAGAAAATCGACTTAATGCCTGAATATAAGATTGTCGAATTCTTCCAAATGCGCTGTCGTTACGACTTCATGTCACCTTCAGTGAGATGACGAAGGTAACTTAACTTAAATATGTTAAATTAATGATTTAAAGCAACTCAATATCGACTGCTAAATGTGTATATATAAGAAAATCGAATTTATAGCTTAATATAAGATTGCCGAATTCTTCCAAATGCACTGCCGTTATGGCTTTATAACAACTTCAGTAAGATGAAGAAGGTAAATTAACTTAAATATGTTAAATTAATGATTTAAAGCAACTCAATATCGACTGCTTAATGTGTATATACAAGAAAATGGACTCTATACCTGAATATAAGATTGTCGAATTCTTCCAAATGCACTGCCATTATGGCCTTATGTCAACTTCAATAAGATGAAGAAGGTAAATTAACTTAAAGATGTTAAATTAATGATTTAAAGCAACTCAATATCGACTGCTAAATGTGTATATACAAGGAAATCGACTTTATACCTGAATAAGATTGTCGAGTTTTTCCAAATGCCCTGCCGTTATGGCCTTATGTCAACTTCGGTAAGACGAAGAAGGTAAATCAACTTTAATATGTTAAATTAGTGATTTAAAGCAACTCAATATCGACTGCTAAATGCGTATATACAAGAAAATCGACTTTATACCTGAATAAGGTTATCGAGTTCTCCCAAATGCACTGCCGTTATGGCGTTATGTCAACTTCGGTAAGACGAAGATGGTAAATCAACTTAAATATGTTAAACTAATAATTTAAAGCAACTCAATATCGACTGCTAAATGTGTATATACAAGAAAATCGATTGTATACCTGAATATAAGACTGTCGAATTCTTCCAAATGCACTGTCGTTATGGCTTTTTGTCAACTTCAGTAAGGTGAAGTAAGTAAACTTACTTAATAATGTTAAATTAATTATTTAAGGCAATTCAATATGGACTGCTAAATGTATATATACACGAAAATCGAATATATACGTGAATATAAGATTGTCGAATTCTTCCAAATGCACTGCCGTTATGGCTGTATGTCAACTTCAGTAAGAAGAAGGAGGTAAATTAACTTAAATATGTTAAATTAATGATTTAAAGCAACTAAATATCGACTGCAAAATGTGTACATACAAGAAAATCGAATTTATACGTGAATATAAGATTGTCGAATTCCTCCAAATGCACTGCCGTTATGGCTTTATGTCAACTTCAGTAAGAAGAAGGAGGTAAATTAACTTAAATATGTTAAATTAATGATTTAAAGCAACTAAATATCGACTGCAAAATGTGTACATACAAGAAAATCGAAATTATACGTGAATATAAGATTGCCGAGTTCTTCCAAATGCACTGCCGTTATGGCCTTATGTCACCTTCAGTGAGACGAAGAAGGTAAATTAACTAAAATATGTTAAATTAATGATTTAAAGCTACTCAATATCGACTGCTGAATGTGTATATACAAGGAAATCGACTTTATACCTGAATAAGATTGTCGAGTTCTTCCAAATGCCCTGCCGTTATGGCCTTATGTCCACTTTGGTAAGACGAAGAAGGTAAATCAACTTAAATATATTAAATTAATGATTTAAAGCAACTCAGTATCGACTGCTAAATGTGTATATACAAGAAAATCGACTTTATACCTGAATAAGGTTATCGAGTTCTTCCAAATGCACTGCCGTTATGGCGTTATGTCAACTTCGGTAAGACGAAGATGTTAAATCAACTTAAATATGTTAAACTAATAATTTAAAGCAACTCAATATCGACTGCTAAATGTGTATATACAAGAAAATCGATTGTATACCTGAATATAAGATTGTCGAATTCTTCCAAATGCACTGCCGTTATGGCTGTATGTCAACTTCAGTAAGAAGAAGGAGGTAAATTAACTTAAATATGTTAAATCAATAATTTAAAGCAACTCAATATCGACTGCTAAATGTGTATATACGAGAAAATCGACTTTATACCTGAATATAAAAATGTTGAATTCTTCCAAATGCACTGCCGTTATGGCTTTTTGTAAACTTCAGTAAGATGAAGAAGGTTCATTAACATAGATATGTTAAATTAATGATTTAAAGCAACTCAATATCGACTGCTGAATATGTATATACAAGGAAATCGACTTTATACCTGAATAAGATTGTCGAGTTCTTCCAAATGCCCTGCCGTTATGGCCTTATGTCAACTTCGGTAAGACGAAGAATGTAAATCAACTTAAATATGTTAAATT
>NW_024395043.1:0-2207 GCF_016617805.1 Bactrocera tryoni
AAGCAACTCAATAGCGACTACTAAATGTGTACATAAAAGAAAATCGACTTTATACCTGAATATAAGATTGTCGAATTCTTCCAAATGCATTGTCGTTATGGCTTTATGTCAAATTCAGTAACATGAAGAAGCTTAATTAACTTAAAGATGTTAAATTAATGATTTAAAGCAACTCAATATCGACTGCTAAATGTGTATATACAAAAAAATCGACTTCATACCTGAATACAAGATTGTCAAATTCTCCCAAATGCACTGCCGTTATGGCTTTATGTCAACTTCAGTAACATGAAGAAGCTTAATTAACTTAAAGATGTTAAATTAATGATTTAAAGCAACTCAATATCGACTGCTAAATGTGTACAATCAGTCCTTTTTTTACGCGATCTCTTTTTACGCTATTTCACTTTAACGCGGTTATTTTTGAAGAAGGTAAATTAACTTAAAGATGTTAAATAAATGATTTAAAGCAACTCAATATCGACTGCTAAATGTGTATATACAAGAAAATTGACTTTATACATGAATATAAGATTGTCGAATTATTCCAAATGCATTGCCGTTATGGCTTTATGTCAACTTCAATAAGATGAAGAAGGTAAATTAACTTAAAGATATTAAATTAATGATATCAAGCAACTCAATGTCGACTGCTTAATGTGTATATACATGAAAATCGACTTTATACCTGAATATAAGATTGTCGAATTCTTCCAAATGCTCTGCTGTTATGGCTTTATGTCAACTTCAATAAGATGAAAAAGGTAAATTAACTTAAAATGTTAAATTAATTAATTCAAGCAACTCAATATCGACTGTTAAAGGTGTATATACAAGAAAATCGACTTTTTACCTGAATATAAGATTATCGAATTTTTCCAAATGCACTGCCGTTATGGCTTTATGTCAACTTCAGTAAGATGAAGAAGGTAAATTAACTCAAAGATGTTAAATAAATGATTTAAAGCAACTCAATATCGATTGCTGAATGTGTATATTCAAGAAACTCGACTTTATACTTGAACATAAGATTATCGAATTCTTCCAACTACACTGCCGTTATGGCTTTATGTCAACTTCAGTAAGATGAAAAAGGTAAATTAACTTAATTATGTTAAATTAATGATTTAAGGCAATTCAATATCGGCTGCTAAATGTGTATATCAGCCGAAGGCCCTGTCGCTAGTGCTGTTATATTTTATAGGTAGTATAATTATTCATAATTGTATTTCCTTTAATAAATAAATAAATAAATAAATAAATGTGTATATACAAGAAAATCGACTTTATACCTGAATATAAGATTGTCGAATTCTTCCAAATGCACTGCCGTTATGGCTTATGTCAACTTCAGTAAGATGAAGAAGGCTAATTGTCTAAAATATTTGATGTTAATGATTTGAAGCAACTCAATATCGACTGCTAAATGTGTATATACAAGAAAATCGACTTTATACCTAAATATAAGGTGGTCGAATTCTTCCAAATGCACTGCCGTTATGGCTTTATGTCAACTTCAGTAAGCTGAAGAAAGTATGTTATCTTAAAGATGTTAAATAAATGATTTAAAGCAACTAAATATCGATTGCTGAATGTGTATATTCAAGAAAATCGACTTTATACTTGAACATAAGATTATCGAATTCTTCCAAATATACTGCCGTTATGGCTTTATGTCAACTTCGGTAAGCTGAAGAAGGTTTGTTACCTTAAATATGTAAAATTAATGATTTGAAGCAAATCAATAACAATTGCTGAATGTGTATATTCAAGAAAATCGACTTTATACTTGAATATAAGATTGTCGAATTCTTCAAAATACACTGCCGTTATGGCCTTATGTCAACTTCAGTACGATGAAAAAGGTAAATTAACTTAATTTTGTTAAATTAATGATTTAAGGCAATTCAATATAGACTGCTTAATGTGTATGTACAAGAAAATCGACTTTATACTTGAATATAAGATTGTCGAATTCTTCCAAATGCACTGCCGTTATGGCTTTATGTCAACTTCGGTAAGCTGAAGAAGGTTTGTTACCTTAAATATGTTAAAATAATGATTTGAAGCAAATCAATATCGATTGCTGAATGTGTATATTCAAGAAAATCGACTTTATACTTGAATATAAGATTGTCGAATTCTTCAAAATACACTGCCGTTATGGCTTTATGTCAACTTCAGTAAGAAGAAGAAGGTAAATTAAC
>NW_024395044.1:0-1829 GCF_016617805.1 Bactrocera tryoni
TATTCCCACCACTTCTTCCGAAAGAACTTTCTCAACATCAAATGCTGAAGCTTCGCACCACACCACTTATAGTTTTACAAAAGTATCTGATATAACGGACTTTTCAACCACAACCGATGCCACCGCAACCACCTCAACAATATCATATGGGGACTATGTGGGAGCCGATTCAACCAGTATTCCCACCACTTCTTCCGAAAAAACTTTCTCAACATCAAATGCTGAAGCTTCGCACCATACCACTTATAGTTCTACAAAAATATCTGATATAACAAACTTTTCAACCACAACCGATGCCACCGCAACCACCTCAACAATATCATATGGGGACTATGTGAGAGCCGATTCAACCAGTATTCCCACCACTTCTTCCGAAAAAACTTTCTCAACATCAAATGCTGAAGCTTCGCACCATACCACTTATAGTTCTACAAAAGTATCTGATATAACTGACTTTTCAACCACAACCGATGCCACCGCAACCACCTTAACAATTGTCGGAACCGATTCAACCAGTATTCTCTCCACTTCTTCCGAAAAAACTACATCAACATCAAATGCTGAAGCTTCGCCCCATACCACTGATAGTTCTACAAAAGTATCTGATATAACTGACTTTTCAACCACAACCGATGCCATCGCAACCACCTCAACAATTGTGGGAACCGATTCAACCAGTATTCCCACCACTTCTTCCGAAAAAACTTTCTCAACATCAAATGCTGAAGCTTCGCACCATACCACTTATAGTTCTACAAAAGTATCTGATATAACTGACTTTTCAACCACAACCGATGCCACCGCAACCACCTCAACAATATCATATGGGGACTATGTGAGAGCCGATTCAACCAGTATTCCCACCACTTCTTCCGAAAAAACTGTCTCAACATCAAATGCTGAAGCTTCGCACCATACCACTGATAGTTCTACAAAAGTATCTGATATAACTAACTTTTCAACCACAACCGATGCCACCGCAACCACCTCAAAAATTGTGGGAACCGATTCAACCAGTATTCCCACCACTTCTTCCGAAAAAACTGCATCAACATCAAAAGCTGAAGGTTCGCAACATACCACTGACAGTTCTACAAAAGTATCTGATAGAACTGACTTTTCAACCACAACCGATGCCACCGCAACCACCTCAACAATTGTGGGAACCGATTCAACCAGTATTCCCACCACTTCTTCCGAAAAAACTGCATCAACATCAAATGCTGAAGGTTCGCACCATACCACTGATAGTTCTACAAAAGCATCTGATATAACTGACTTTTCAACCACAATCGATGCCACCGCAAGCACCTCAACAATTGTGGGAACCGATTCAACCAGTATTCCCACCACTTCTTCCGAAAAAACTGCATCAACATCAAATGCTGAAGCTTCGCACCATACCACTTATAGTTCTACAAAAGCATCTGATATAACTGACTTTTCAACCACAACCGATGCCACCGCAACCAGATCAACAATTGTGAGAACCGATTCAACCAGTATTCCCGCCGCTTCGCACCATACCACTTATAGTTCTACAAAAGCATCTGATATAACTGACTTTTCAACCACAACCGATGCCACCGCAACCAGATCAACAATTGTGAGAACCGATTCAACCAGTATTCCCGCCGCTTCGCACCATACCACTTATAGTTCTACAAAAGCATCTGATATAACTGACTTTTCAACCACAACCGATGCCACCGCAACCACCTCAACAATTGTGGGAACCGATTCAACCAGTATTCCCACCACTTCTTCCGAAAAAACTGCCTCAACATCAAATGCTGAAGGTTCGCACCATACCACTTATAGTTCTACAA
>NW_024395045.1:0-3750 GCF_016617805.1 Bactrocera tryoni
TCACATATTAAAGTCAATTAACCTTCTCCATTTTAATGAAGTTGGCATAAAGCCAAAACGGCAGTGCATTTGGAAAAATTCCACAATTTTACATTTAGGTATAAAACCGATATTCTGGCATGTACACTTTTAGAAATCCATATCAAGTTGTTTCAAATTATTAAATTCACATATTAAAGTTAATTAACTTTCTTCATTTTACAGAACTTGGCATAAAGCCGAAACGACAGTGCATTTAAAAAATTTCACAATTTTACATTTCGGTATAAAACCGATTATCTGGCATGTACACATTTAGAAATCCATATCAAATTGCTTCAAATTAATAAATTCACATATTAAAGTTAATTTACTTTCTTCATCTTACTAAAGTTGGCATAAAGCCATAACGGTAGTGCATTTGGAAAAATTCCACAATTTTACATTTAGGTATAAAACCGATATTCTGGCATGTACACATTTAAAAAACCATATCTAGTTGCTTCAAATAATTAGCTTCACATATTTAAGTCAATTAACCCTCACCACCTTACTCAATTTGACATAAGACCATAACGGCAGTGCATTTGGAAAAAATTCCACAATTTTACATTTAGGTATAAAACCGACTTTCTTGCATGTGCTCATTTAGAGATCCATATCAAGTTGCTTCAAATCATTATCTTAACATATTAAAGTTTATTAACTTTCTTCATCTTACTCAAGTTGGCATAAAGCCAAAACGACCGTGCATTTGGAAACATTCCGCAATTTTACATTTAGGTATAAAAACGACTTTCTTGCATGTACACATTTAGAAATCCATACCCAGTTGCTTCAAATCATTAGCTTCACATATTTAAAATTATATAACTTTCTTCAGAAGTTGGCGCAAAGCAAAAACGGCAGTGCATTTGGAAAAATTCCACAATTTTACATTTAGTTATAAAACCAACTTTTTTGCATGTACACATTTAGAAATCCATATCTAGTTGCTTCAAATCTTTAGCTTCCCATATTAAAGTTAATTAACCCTCACCAGCTTACTCAAAATGACATAAAACCATAACGGCAGCGCATTTGGAAAAAATTCCATAATTTTACATTTAGGTATAAAACCGACTTTCTTGCATTTGCACATTTAGAGATTAATATCAAGTTGCTTCAAATCATTATCTTAACATATTAAAGTTTATTAACTTTCTTCATCTTACTCAAGTTGGCATAAAGCCAAAACGACCGTGCATTTGGAAACATTCCGCAATTTTACATTTAGTTATAAAACCAACTTTTTTGCATGTACACATTTAGAAATCCATATCTAGTTGCTTCAAATCTTTAGCTTCCCATATTAAAGTTAATTAACCCTCACCAGCTTACTCAAAATGACATAAAACCATAACGGCAGCGCATTTGGAAAAAATTCCATAATTTTACATTTAGGTGTAAAACCGACTTTCTTGCACGTACACATTTAGAAATCCATATCAAATTGCTTCAAATTAATAAATTCACATATTAAAGTTAATTAACCTTCTTCATCTTACAGAAGTTGGCACAAAGCCGAAACGGCAGTGCATTTGGAAAATTCCAGAATTTTACATTAAGGTATAAAACCGACTTTCGTGCATGTACACATTTAGTAATCTATATCAAGTTGTTTCAAATTATTAAATTCACATATTAAAGATAACTAACTTCTTCATCTTACTGAAGTTGGCATAAAGCCATAACGGCAGTGCATTTGGAAAAATTCCACAATTTTATATTTAGGTATAAAACTGATATTCTGGCATGTACACATTTATAAATCCATATCAAGTTGTTTCAAATTAATAAATTCACATATTAAAGTTAATTAACTTTCTTCATCTTACTAAAATTTTCATAAAGCCATAACGGTAGTAATTACATTTGGAAAAATTCCACAATTTTACATTTAGGTATAAAATCGATATTCTGGCATGTAGACTTTTAGAAATCCATATCAAGTTGTTTCAATTTGTTAAATTCACAAATTAAAGTTAATTAACTTTCCTCATTATACAGAACTTGGCATAAAGCCAAAATGACAGTGCATTTGGAAAAATTCCACAATTTTACATTTAGGTATAAAACCGATATTCTGGCATGTACGCTTTTAGAAATCCATATCAAGTTCTTTCAAATTATTAAATTCACATATTAAAGATAACTAATTTCTTCATCTTACGGAAGTTGGCATAAAGCCAAAACGGCAGTGCATTTGGAAAAATTCCACAATTTTACATTTAGTAATAAAACCGACTTTCTTGCTCGTACACATTTAGAAATCCATATCAAGTTGTTTCAAATTATAAAATTCACATATTAAAGTTAATTAAATTTCTCCGTCTTACAGAAGTTGGCATAAAGCCAAAACGGCAGTGCATTTGGAAAAATTGCACAATTTTACGTTTAGGTATAAAACTGACTTTCTGGCATGTACACATTTAGAAATCCATATCAAATTGCTTCAAATTAATAAATTCACATATTAAAGTTAATTAATTTCCTTCATCTTACTGAAGTTGGCTCAAAGCCATAACGGCAGTGCATTTGGAAAAATTCCACAATTCTACATTTAGGTATAAAACCGACTTTCTTGCATGTGCACATTTAGAAATCCATATCAAGTTGCTTCAAATTAATAAATTCACATATTAAAGTTAATTAACTTTCTTCATCTTACTAAAGTGTGCATAAAGCCATAACGGTATTGCATTTGGAAAAATTCCACAGTTTTACATTTAGTTATAAAACCGATATTCTTGCATGTACACATTTAGAAATCCATATCAAGTTGCCTTATATCATTAGCTTAACATATTAAAGTTAACTAACCCTCACCATCTTACTCAAGTTGACATAAGACCATAACGACAGAGCATTTGGAAAAAATTCCATAATTTTTCATTTAGGTGTAAAACCAACTTTCTTGCATGTACACTCTTAGAAATCCGTATCAAATTGCTTCAAATCATTAGCTTCACATATTAAAGTTAATTGACTTTCTTCGTCTTACAGAAGTTGGTATAAAGACAAAACGGCAGTGCATTTGGAAAAAATTCCATAATTTTACATTTAGGTATAAAACCGATTTTGTGGCATGTACACATTTAGAAATCCATATCAAGTTGTTTCAAATTATTAAATTCACATATTATAGATAACTAATTTCTTCATCTTACGGAAGTTGGCATTAAGCCAAAACGGAAGTGCGTTTGGAAAAATTCCACATCTTTACATTTAGTTATAAAACCGACTGTCTTGCATGTACACATTTAGAAATCCATATCAAGTTGCTTCAAATTATTAAATTCACATATTAAAGTTAATTAATCTTCTTCATCTTACTGACGTTGGCATAAAGCCAAAACGGCAGTGCATTTGGAAAATTCCAGAATTTTACACTAAGGAATAAAACCGACTTTCGTGCATGTACACATTTAGTTATCCATATCAAGTTTTTTCAAATTATTAAATTCACATATTAAAGATAACTAATTTCTTCACCTCACGGAAGTTGGCAAAAAGTCAAAACGGCACTGCATTTGGAAAAATTCCACAATTTTACATATTGGTATAAAACCGATTTTATGGCATGTACACATTTAGAAATCCATATCAAGTTGCTTCAAATTATTAAATTCACATATTAAAGTTAATTAAGCTTCTCCATCTTACTGAAGTTGGCATAGAGCCAAAACGGCAGTGCATTTGGAAAAATTCCACAATTTTACATTTAGGTAT
>NW_024395046.1:0-3242 GCF_016617805.1 Bactrocera tryoni
ATATGTGAAGCTAATGATTTGAAGCAACTTGATATGGATTTCTAAAAGTGTTCATGCCAGAAAATCGGTTTAATACCTAAATGAAAAATTGTGGAATTTTTCCAAACGCACTACCCTTTTGGCTTTATGCCAACTTAAGTAAGATGAAGAAAGTTAATTAACTTTAATATGTGAATTTAATAATTTGAAGCAACTTGATATGGATTTCTAAATGTGTACATGCACGAAAGTCGGTTGCATACCTCAATGTAAAATTGTTTATTTTTTCCAAATGCACTGCCGTTATGGTCTCATGTCAACTTGAATAAGATGGTGAGGGTTAATTAACTTTAATATGTGAATTTAATAATTTGAAGCAACTTGATATGGATTTCTAAATGTGTACATGCAAGAAAGTCGGTTTTATACCTAAATGTAAAATTGTGGACTTTTTTCCAAATGCACTGCCGTTATGGTCTCATGTCAACTTGAGTAAGATGAAGAAGGTTAATTAACTTTAATAAGTGAATTTAATGAATTGAATTAACTTGATATGGATTTCTAAATGTGTACATGCAAGAAAGTCGGTTTTATAACTAAATGTTAAATTCTGGAATTTTAAAATGCACAGCCGTCTTGGCTTTATGCCAACTTCAGTAAGATGAAGAAGATTAATTAACTTTAATATGTGAATTTAATAATGTGAAGCAACTTGATATTGATTTCTAAATGTGTACATGCAAGAAAGTCGGTTTTATACCTAAGTGTGAAAATGTGGATTTTTTCCAAATGCACTGCCGTTATGGCTTTATGCCAACTTTAGTAAGATGAAGAAAGTTAATTAACTTTATTCTGTGAATTTAATAATTTGAATCAACTTGATATGGATTTCTAAAAGTGTACATGCTAGAAAGTCGGTTTTCTACCTAAATGTAAAATTGTGGAATTTTTCCAAACGCACTATCTCTATGGCTTTATGCCAACTTTAGTAAGATGAAGAAAGTAAATTAACTTTAATATGTGAAGCTAATGATTTGAAGCAACTTGATAAGGATTTCTTAATGCGTTCAGGCCAGAAAATCGGTTTTATAACTAAATGTAAAATTGTGGAATTTTTCCAAATGCACTACCGTTATGGTCTTATGACAACTTGAGTTAGATGGTGAGGGTTAATTAATTAACTTTAATATGTGAAGCTTATGATTTGAAGTAACTTTATATGGATTGCTAAATGCAGGAGAATCGGTTTTATACCTAAATGTAAAATTGTGGAACTTTTCCACATGCACTGCCGTTATGGCTTTATTGCAATTTTAGTAAGATGAAGAAAGTTAATTAACTTTAATATGTGAATTTAATAATTGAAATAAAATTGATATGGGTTTTTAAATGTGTGCATGCACGAAAGTCGGTTTTATAACTAAATGTAAAATTGTGGAATTTTTCCAAATGCACGGTCGTTATGGCTTTATGCCAACTTCAGTTAGATGGTGCGGGTTAATTAACTTTAATATGTAAAGCTAATGATTTGAAGCAACTTGATATTGATTTCTAAGTGTGTACATTAAAGAAAGTCGGTTTTATACCTAAATGTAAAATTGTGGAATTTTTCCAAACGCACTACCCTTATGGCTTTATGCCAACTTTAGTAAGATGAAGAAAGTAAATTAGCTCTAATATGTGAATTTAATAATTTGAAGCAACTTGATAAGGATTTCTAAATGTGTTCATGCCAGAAAGTCGGTTTTATAACTAAGTGTAAAATTCTGGAATTTTTCCAAATGCACTGCCGTTGTGGTCTAATGACAACTTGAGTAAGATGGTGAGGGTTAATTAATTAACTTTAATTTGCGAAGCTTATGATTTGAAGTAACTTTATATGGATTGCTAAATGCAGGAGAATTGGTTTTATACCTAAATGTAAAATTGTGGAATTTTTCCAAACGCACTACCTTTATGGCTTAATGCCAACTTTAGTGAGAGGTAAAAGGTTAATTAACTTTAATATGTGATTTTAGTAATTCGAAACAACTTGATATGGATTTCTTAATGTGTGCATGCACGAAAGTCGGTTTTATACCTAAATGTAAAATTGAGGAATTTTTCCAAACGCACCAAACGCACCTTATGGCTTTATGCCAACTTTAGTAAGATGAAGAAAGTTAATTAACTTTAATATGTTAAGCTAATGATTTGAAGCAACTTGTTATGGATTGCCAAATGAAGGAAAATCGGTTTTATACCCAAATGTAAAATTGTGGAATTTTTCCAAACCCACTGACCTTATGGCTTTATGCCAACTTTAGTAAGATGAAGAAAGTTAATTAACTTAAATATGTGAAGCTAATGATTTGAAGTAACTTTATATGGATTGCTAAATGCAGGAGAATCGGTTTTATACCTATATGTAAAATTGTGGAACTTTTCCACATGCACTGCCGTTATGGCCTTATGCCAATTTTAGTAAGATGAAGAAAGTTAATTAACTTTAATATGTGAATTTAATAATTGGAATAAAATTGATATGGGTTTTTAAATGTGTGCATGCACGAAAGTCAGTTTTATACCTAAATGTAAAATTATGGAATTTTTCCCAAATGCACTACCGTTTTGGCTTTATGCCAACTTGAGTAAGATGGTGAGGGTAAGTTTACTTTAATATGTTGAGTTAATGATTTGAAGTAACTTTATATGGATTGCTAAATGCAGGAAAATCGGTTTTGTACCTAAATGTAAAATTGTGGAATTTTTCCAAATGCTGTGCCGTTATGGTCTTATGTCAACTTGAGTAAGACGGTGCGGGTTAATTAACTTTAATATGTTAAGCTAATGATTTGAAGCAACTTGATATTGATTTCTAAGTGTGTACATTAAAGAAAGTCGGTTTTATACCTAAATGTAAATATATTTAATTTTTTCCAAATGCACTGCCGTTTTGGCTTTATGCCAACTTGAGTAGGATGGTGAGGGTAAGTTTACTTTAATATTTTAAGTTAATGATTTGAGGCAACTTGATATGGATTTTTAAATGTATACATGCAAGAAAGTCGGTTTTATACCTAAATGTAAAATTGTGGAATTTTTCCAAACGCACTACCCTGATGGCGTTATGCCAACTTTAATAAGATGAAGAAAATTAATTAACTTTAATATGTTAAGCTAATGATTTGAGGTAACTTGATATAGATTTATAAATGTGTATATGCAAGAAAATCGGTTTTATACCTAAATGTAATAAAATTGTGGAATTTTTCCAAACGCAC
>NW_024395047.1:0-4363 GCF_016617805.1 Bactrocera tryoni
CAATAACATCAAAACCGCTAAATAGCATAAATATATAAAGTTTATATTTTTACGCATCCTGATATCGATTGCATAATGTGTATGTACCAAAAAATCAATTCTACACCTTAATTTAGGATTGTTAAATTGTTCCAAATACACTGTCGCTATTGCTATACGACAACTCTATGACAACTCCAATAACATCAGAACGGCTTGTTAGCATAAATATGTGTAGTTCCAAATACATTGTTATTATGGCTATACGACAACTCTATGACAACTCCAATAACATCAAAACGGCTAGTTAGCATAAATATGTAAAGTTCATATTTTTGCGCAACTTGATATCGATTGCATAATGTGCATGCACCAAAAAATCAATTCTACACCTTAATTTAGGGTTGTTAAATTGTTCCATATACACTGTCGCTATTGCTGTAGGACAACTCTATGACAACTCCAATAACATCAAAACGGCTAGTTAGCATAAATATGTAAAGTTCATATTTTTACGCAACCTGATATCGATTGCTTAATGTGTATGTACTAAAAAATCAGTTCTACACCTTAATATAGGATTGTGAAATTGTTCCAATTACACTGTTATTATGGCTATACGACAACTCTATAACAACTCCAATAACATCAAACGGCTAGTAAATATGTAAAGTTCATATTTTTACGCAACTTGATATCGATTGCTTAATGTGCATGCACCAAAAAATCAATTCTACACCTTAAATTAGGGTTGTTAAATTGTTCCATATACACTGTCGCTATTGCTGTAGGACAACTCTATGACAACTCCAATAACATCAAAACGGCTAGTTAGCATAAATAAAGTTCATATTTTTACACAACTCGATATCGATTGCTTAAAAGTATGTACTAAAAAATTGGTTATACACCTTAATATAAGATTGTGAAATTGCACCAAATACACCGTCGTTATGGCTATACGACAACTCTACATCAAAATGGCTAAATAGCATAAATATGTAAAGTTCATATTTTTACGCAACCTGATATCGATTGCATAATGTGTATGTACAAAAAAATCAATTTTACACCTTAATTTAGGATTGTAAAATTCTTACAAATACACTGTCGCTATTGCTATATGACAACTCTATGACAACTCCAATAACATCAAAACGGCTAAATAGCATAAATATGTAAAGTTCATATTTTTACGCAACCTGATATCGATTGCATAATGTGTATGTACCAAAAAATCAATTCTACACCTTAATTTAAGATTGTTAAACTGTTCCAAATACACTGTCGCCATTGCTATACGACAACTCTATGAAAGCTCCAATAACATCAAAACGGTTAATTAACAGAAATATGTAAAGTTCATATTTTTACGCAACCTGATATCGATTGCATAATGTGTATGTACCAAAAAATCAATTCTACACCTTAATTTAGGATTGTTAAATTGTTCCAAATACACTGTCGCTATTGTTGTAGGACAAATCTATGACAACTCCAATGACATCAAAACGGCTAGTTAGCATAAATATGTAAAGTTCATATTTTTACGCAACTTGAAATCGATTGCATAATGTGCATGCACCAAAAAATCAATTCTACACCTTAATTTAGGATTGTTAAATTGTTCCAAATACACTGTTATTATGGCTATACGGCAACTCTATGACAACTCCAATAACATCAAAACGGGTAATTAGCAAAAATATGTAAAGTTCATATTTTTACGCAACTTGATATCGATTGCATAATGTGCTTGCACAAAAAAATCAATTCTACACCTTAATTTAGAGTTGTTAAATTGTTCCATATACATTGTCGTTATTGCTGTAGGAAAACTCTATGACAACTCCAATAACATCAAAACGGCTAGTTAGCATAAATATGTAAAGTTCATATTTTTACGCAACGTGATATCTATTGCTTAGTGTGTATGTACCGAAAAATTCAATTCTACACCTTAATTTAAGATTGTGAAGCTGTTCCAAATTTACTGACGCTATATCTATACGACATTTCTATGACAACTCCAATAACATCAAAACGGCTAGTTAGCATAAATATGTAAAGTTCATAATTTTACGCAACCTGATATCGATTGCATAATGTGTGTACCAAAAAATCAATTCTACACCTTAATTTAGGATTGTTAAATTGTTCCAAATACACTGTCGCTATGGCTATACGAAAACTCTATGACAACTCCAATAACATCAAAACGGCTAAATAGCATAAATATGTAAAGTTCATATTTTTACGCAACCTGATATCGATTCCATAATGTGCATGTATCAAAAAATCGATTCTACACCGTAACTTAAGATTGTGAAATTGTTCCATATACACTGTCGCTATTGCTGTAGGACAACTCTATGACAACTCCAATAACGTCAAAACGGCTAGTTAGCATAAATATGTAAAGTTCATATTTGTACGCAACTTTATATCGATTGCTTAATGCGTATGTACTAAAAAATCGGTTCTACACCTTAATATAAGATTGTGAAATTGCTCCAAATACCCTGTCGTTATGGCTATACGACAATTCTATGAAAGCTCCAATAACATCAAAACGGCTAAATAGCATAAATATGTAAAGTTCATATTTTTACGCAACCTGATATCGATTTCATAATGTGTATATAAAAAAATAAATTTTACACCTTAATTTAGGATTGTTAAATTCTTACAAATACACTGTCGCTATTGCTATAGGACAACTCTATGACAACTCCAATAACATTAAAACGGGTAGTTAGCATAAATATGTATAGTTCATATTTTTACGCAACTTGATATCGATTGCATAATGTGCATGCAAAAAAAATTAATTTAGGGTTGTTAAATTGTTCCATATTCACTGTCGCTTTTGCTGTACGACAACTCTATGACAACTCCAATAACATCAAAACGGCTAGTTAGCATAAATATGTAAAGTTCATATTTTTACACAACTTAATATCGATAGCTTAATGTGTATGTACTAAAAATACGGTTCTACACCTTAATATAAGATTGTGAAATTGCACCAAATACACTGTCGTTATGGCTATACGACAACTCTACATCAAAACGGCTAAATAGCATAAATATGTAAAGTTCATATTTTTACGCAACCTGATATCGATTGCATAATGTGTATGTACAAAAAAATCAATTTTACACCTTAATTTAGGATTGTTAAATTCTTACAAATACACTGTCGCTATTGCTATAGGACAACTCTATGACAACTCCAATAACATCAAAACCGCTAAATAGCATAAATATGTAAAGTTCATATTTTTACGCAACCTGATATCGATTGCATAATGTGTATGTACCAAAAAATCAATTCTACACCTTAATTTAGGATTGTTAAATTGTTCCAAATACACTGTCGCTATTGCTATACGACAACTCTATGACAATTCCAATAACATCAGAACGGCTAGTTAGCATAAATATGTGTAGTTCCAAATACACTATTATTATGGCTATACGACAACTCTATGACAACTCCAATAACATCAAAACGGCTAGTTAGCATAAATATGTAAAGTTCATATTTTTACGCAACTTGATATCGATTGCATAATATGTGTGTACCAAAAAATCAATTTTACACCTTAATTTAAGATTGCAAATGTGTTCCAAATACATTGTCGCTATTGCTATAGAACAACTCTATGACAACTCCAATAACATCAAAACGGCTTGTTAGCATAAATATGTAAAGTTCATATTTTTACAACACCTAATATCGATTGCTTAATGTGTATGTACTAAAGAATCGGTTCTACACCTTAATATAAGATTGTGAAATTGCCCTAAATACACTGTCGTTATGGCTATACGACAACTCTACATCAAAACGGCTAAATAGCATAAATATGTAAAGTTCATATTTTTACGCAACCTGATATCGGATGCATAATGTGCATGCAAAAAAAACTAATTTAGGGTTGTTAAATTGTTCCATATACACTGTCGCTATTGCTGTAGGACAACTCTATGACAACTCCAATAACATCAAAACGGCTAGTTAGCATAAATATGTAAAGTTCATATTTTTACACACCTTAATATCGATTGCTTAATGTGTATGTACTAAAAAATCGGTTCTACACCTTAATATAAGATTGCAAAATTGCACCAAATACACTGTCGTTATGGCTATACGACAACTCTACATTAAAACGGCTAAATAGCATAAATATGTAAAGTTCATATTTTTACGCAACCTGATATCGATTGCATAATGTGTATGTACCAAAAAATCAATTCTACACCTTAATTTAGGATTGTTAAATTGTTCCAAATACACTGTCGCTATTGCTGTAGGACAACTCTATGGCAACTCTAATAACATCAAAACGGCTAGTTAGCATAAATATGTAAAGTT
>NW_024395048.1:0-4493 GCF_016617805.1 Bactrocera tryoni
AATGCACTGCCGTTATGGCTTTATGTACACTTCGATAAGATGAAGAAGGCTAATTAACTTAAATATTTGATGCTAATGATTTGAAGCAACTCAGCACCGACTGCTAAATATGTATATACAGAAAATCGACTTTATAGCTGAATATAAGATTGTCGAATTTTTCCAAATGCACTGCCGTTATGGCTTTATGTCAACTTCGATAAGATGAAGAAGGCTAATAAACTTTAATATTTGATGTTAATGATTGAAAGCAACTCAATATCGACTGCTAAATGTGTATATACAAGAAAATCGACTTTATACCTGAATAAATGTTTGTCGAATTCTTTCAAATGCACTGCCGTTATGGCTTTATGTCAACTTCGATAAGATGAAGAAGGCTAATTTACTCAAATATTTGATGTTAATGATTTAAGCAACTCAATACCGACTGTTAAATGTGTATATACAAGAAAATCGACTTTATACCTGAATATAAGATTGTCGAATTCTTTCAAATGCGCTGCCGTTATGGCTTTATGTCTACTTCGATAAGATGAAGAAGGCTAATTAACTTAAATATTTGATGTTAATGATTTGAAGCAACTCAATACCGACTGTTAAATGCGTATATACAATAAAATCGAATTTATGCCTGAATATAAGATTGTCGAATTCTTCCAAATGCACTGCCGTTACGGCTTTATGTCAACTTCGATAAGATGAAGAAGGCTAATTTACTTACATATTTGATGCTAATGATTTGAAGCATCTCAACACCGACTGCTAAATTTGTATATACAAGAAAATCGACTTTATACCCGAATATAAGATTGTCGAATTCTTCCAAATGCACTGCCGTTATGTCTTTATGTCAACTTCGATAAGATGAAGAAGGCTAATTTACTTAAATATTTGATGTTAATGATTGAAAGCAACTCAATTCTGACTGCTAGTTGTATATACAAGAAAATCGACTTTATGCCTGAATATAAGATTGTCAAGATTCTTCCAAATGCACTGCCGTTATGGCGCATGTCTTCGATAAGATGAAGAAGGCTAATTTACTTAAATATTTGATGCTAATGATTTGAAGCAACTCAGCACCGACTGCTAAATGTGTATATACAAGAAAATCGACTTTATACCCGAATATAAGATTGTCGAATTCTTCCAAATGCACTGCTATGGCTTTATGTCAACTTCGATAAGATGAAGAAGGCTAATAAACTTTAATATTTGATGTTAATGATTGAAAGCAACTCTATATCGACTGCTAAATGTGTATATACAAGAAAATCGACTTTATACCTGAATAAATGTTTGTCGAATTCTTTCAAATGCACTGCCGTTATGCTTTTTTGTCAACTTCGGTAAGATGAAGAAGGCTAATTAACTTAAATATTTGATGTTAATGATTTGAAGCAACTCAATACCGACTGTTAAATGCGTATATACAAAAAAATCGACTTTATGCATGAATATAAGATTGTCGAATTCTTCCAAATGCACTGCCGTTATGGCTTTATGTCAACTTCAGTAAGATGAAGAAGGTAAATTAACTTAAATATGTTAAATGAATGTTTTATGGCAACTCAATATCGACTGCTAAATGCGTATATACAAGAAAATCGAATTTATACGTGCATATAAGATTGTCCAAGTCATCCAAATGCCCTGCCGTTATGGCTTTATGTCAACTTCAGGAAGGTGAAGAAAGTAAATTAACTTAGATATGTTAAATTAATTATTTAAAGCCACTCAGTATCGACTGCTTAATGTGTATATACAAGAAAATCGACTTTATACCTGAATATAAGATTGTCGAAGTCATCCAAATGCTCTGTCGTTATGGCTTTATGTCAACTTCAGTAAGATGAAGAAGGTAAAATAACTTAAATATGTTAAATGAATGATTTATGGCAACTCAATATCGACTGCTAAATGTGTTTATATAAAAAAATCGAATTCATACGTGCATATAAGATTGTCCAAGTCATCCAAATGCCCTGCCGTTATAGCTTTATGTCAACTTCAGGAAGGTGAAGAAAGTAAATTAACTTAGATATGTTAAATTAATTATTTAAAGCCACTCAGTATCGACTGCTTAATGTGTATATACAAGAAAATCGACTTTATACCTGAATATAAGATTGTCGAAGTCATTCAAATGCACTGCCGTTATGGCTTTATGTCAACTTCAGTAAGATGAAGAAGGTTAATTAACTTAAATATGTTAAATGAATGATTTAAAGCAACTCAGTATCGACTGCTAAAGGTGTAATACAATTACATCGAATTTATACGTGAATATAAGATTGTCGAAGTCATCCAAATGCCCTGCCGTTATGGCTTTATGTCAACTTCAGTAAGATGAAGAAGGTAAATTAACTTAAAGATGTTAAATGAATGATTTAAAGCAACTCAGTATCGACTGCTAAAAGTGTAATACAATTACATCGAATTTATACGTGAATATAAGATTGTCGAAGTCATCCAAATGCCCTGCCGTTATGGCTTTATGTCAACTTCAGTAAGATGAAGAAGATAAATTATTTTAAATATGTTAAATGAATGATTTAAAGCAACTCAGTATCGACTGCTAAAGGTGTAATACAATTACATCGAATTTATACGTGAATATAAGATTATCGAAGTCATCCAAATGCCCTGCCGTTATGGCTTTATGTCAACTTCAGTAAGATGAAGAAGGTAAATTAACTTAAATATGTTAAATGAATGATTTAAAGCAACTCAGTATCGACTGCTAAAGGTGTATATACAATTACATCGAATTTATACGTGAATATAAGATTGCCGAAGTCATCCAAATGCCCTGCCGTTATGGCTTTATGTCAATTTCAGTAAGATGAAGAAGGTAAATTAACTTAAATATGTTAAATGAATGTTTTAAAGCAACTCAGTATCGACTGCTAAAGGTGTATATACAATTAAATTGAATTCATACGTGAATATAAGATTGTCGAAGTCATCCAAATGCCCTGCCGTTATGGCTTTATAACAACTTCAGTAAGATGAAGAAGGTTTATTAACTTAAATATGTTAAATGAATGATTTAAACCAACTCAACGTCGACTGCTAAATGTGTATGTACACGAAAATCGACTTCATACCTGAATATAAGATTGGCGAAGTCATCCAAATGCACTGCCGTTATGGCTTTATGTCAACTTCAGGAAGGTGAAGAAAGTTAATTAACTTAAATATGTTAAATGAATGATTTATGGCAACTCAATATCGACTGCTAAATGTGTATATACAAGAAAATGGATTTTACACCTGAATATAAGATTGTCGAATTCTTCCAAATGCACTGCCGTTATGGCTTTATGTCAACTTCATTAAGATGAAGAAGGAAAATGACTTAAAGATGTTAAAGAAATGATTTAAAGCAACTCAATATCGATTGCTAATTGTGTATATACAAGAAAATCGACTTTATACCTGAATATAAGATTGTCGAATTCTTCCAAATGCACTGCCGTTATGGCTTTGTGTCAACTTCGGTAAGCTGAAGAAGGTTTGTTACCTTTAATATGTTAAATTAATGATTTGAAGCAACTCAATTTTGATTGCTGAATGTGTATATTCAAGAAAATCGACTTTATACTTGAACATAAGATTGTCGAATTCTCCCAAATGCTTTGCCGTTATGGCTTTATGTCAACTTCAGTAAGATGAAGAAGGTAAATTAACTTAAAGATGTTAAATTAATGATTTAGAGCAACTCAATATCGACTGCTTAATGTGTATATACAAGAAAATGGACTTTATACCTTAATATAAGATTATCGAGTTCTTCCAAATGCACTGCCGTTATGGCTTTATAACAACTTCAGTAAGATGAAGAAGGTAAATTAACTTAAAGATGTTGAATTAATGATTTAAGGCAATTCAATATCGGCTGCTAAATGTGTATATACAAGAAAATCGACTTTATACCCGAATATAAGATTGTCGAATTCTTCCAAATGCACTGCCGTTATGGCTTTGTGTCAACTTCGGTAAGCTCAAGAAGGTTTGTTACCTTTAATATGTTAAATTAATGATTTGAAGCAACTCAATTTTGATTGCTGAATGTGTATATTCCAGAAAATCGACTTTATACTTGAACATAAGATTGTCGAATTCTCCCAAATGCTCTGCCGTTATGGCTTTATGTCAACTTCAGTAAGATGAAGAAGGTAAATTAACTTAAAGATGTTAAATTAATGATTTAGAGCAACTCAATATCGACTGCTTAATGTGTATATACAAGAAAATGGACTTTATACCTTAATATAAGATTACCGAATTCTTCCAAATGCACTGCCGTTATGGCTTTATAACAACTTCAGTAAGATGAAGAAGGTAAAGTAACTTAAAGATGTTGAATTAATGATTTAAGGCAATTCAATATCGGCTGCTAAATGTGTATATACAAGAAAATCGACTTTATACGTGCTTATAAAATTGTCGAAGTCATCAAAATGCACTGCCGTTATGGCTTTATG
>NW_024395049.1:0-3884 GCF_016617805.1 Bactrocera tryoni
AAATATGTAAAGTTCATATTTTTGCACAACTTGATATCGATTGCTTAATGTGTATGTATTAAAAATCGATTCTACACCTTAATTTAAGATTGCAAAGTTGTTCCAAATACACTGTCGCTATTGCTATAGGACAACTCTATGACAACTCCAATAACATCAAAACGGCTAATTTGCATAAATATGTAAAGTTCATTTTTTTACGCATCTTGATATCGATTGCATAATATGTATGTACCAAAAAATCAATTTTACACCTTAATTTAAGATTGCAAAGTTGTTCAAAATACACTGTCGCTATTGCTATAGAACAACTCTATGACAACTCCAAAAACATCAAAACGGTGAGTTAGCATAAATATGTAAAGTTCATATTTTTACGCATCTTGATATCGATTGCTTAATGTGTATGTATCAAAAAATCGGGTCTACACCTTAAAATAAGATTATGAAATTGCTCCAAATATACTGTCGCTATGGCTATACGACAACTCTATGACAACTCCAATAACATCAAAACAGCAAGTTAGCATAAATATGTAAAGTTCATAATTTTACGTAACTTGATATCGATTGCTTAATATGTGTGTATCAAAAAATCGATTCTACACCTTAAAATAAGATTGTGAAATTGCTCAAAATATACTGTCGCTATGGCTATACGACAACTCTATGACAACTCCAATAACACCAAAACGGCTAATTAGCAAAAATATGTAAAGTTTATATTTTTAGGCGTCTTGATATCGATTGCGTAATGTGTACGTACTATAAAATCGATTCTACACCTTAATATAAGATTGTGAAATTGTTCCAAATACACTGTCGTTATGGTTATACGACAACTCTATGAAAGCTTCAATAACATCAAAACGGCTAAATAGCATAAATATGTAAAGTTCATATTTTTACGCAACCTGATATCGATTGCTTAATGTACATGTACTAAAAAATCGATTCTACATCTTAATATAAGATTGTTAAATTTCTCCCAATACACTGTCGCTATGGCTATACGACAACTCTATGACAACTCCAATAACATCAAAACAGCGAGTTAGCATAAATGTGTAAAGTTCATATTTTTACGCAACTTGATATCGATTGCTTAATGCGTATGTATCAAAAAATCGATTCTACCCCTTGATATAAGATTGTGAAATTGCTCCAAATACACCGTCGTTATGGCTATACGACAACTCTATGACAACTCCAATAGCACCAAAACGGCTAATTAGCAAAAATATGTAAAGTTCATATTTTTACGCTACCTGATATCGATTCCTTAATGTATATGTACTAAAAATTCGATTCTTCACCTTAACCGAAGATTGTGTAGTTGTTCCATATACACTGTCGCTATTGCTTTAGAACAACTCTATGACAACTCCAATAACGTCAAAACGGCAAATTTGCATAAATATGTAAAGTTCATATTTTTACGCATCTTGATATCGATTGCATAATATGTATGTACCAAAAAATCAATTTAACATCTTAATTTAAGATTGTAAAAATGTTCCAAATACACTGTCGCTATTGCTTTAGGCAACTCAATGACAACTCCAAAAACAGCAAAAAGCTAATTAGCATAAATATGTAAAGTTCATATTTTTACGCTACCTGATATCGATTCCTTAATGTATATGTACTAAAAAATCTATTCTACACCTTAACCGAAGATTGTGAAATTGTTTCATATACACTGTCGCTATTGCTATAGGACAACTCTCCGACAACTCCAATAACATCAAAACGGCAAATTTGCTTAAATATGTAAAGTTCATATTTTAACGCAACTTGATATCGATTGTTTAATGTGTATGTATCAAAAAATCGATTCTACACCTTAATATAAGATTGTGAAATTGCTCCAAATACACTGTCGCTATGGCTACACGACAACTCTATGACATCTCCAATAACATCAAAACGGCTAATTAACAGAAATATGTAAAGTTCATATTTTTACGCATCTTGATATCGATTGCATAATATGTATGTACCAAAATGTCAATTTTACGCCTTAATTTAAGATTGCAAAGTTGTTCCAAATACATTGCCGCTATTGCTATAGGACAACTCTATGACAACTCCAATAACATCAAAACGGCTAGTTAGCATAAATATGTAAGGTTCATATTTTTACGCAACTTGATAAAAACTGCTTAATGTGCATGTACCAAAAAATCGATTCTACACCTTAATATAAGATCGTGAAATTGCTCCAAATACACTGTCGCTATGGCTATACGAAAACTCTATGACAACTCCAATAACACCAAAACGGCTAATTGGCAAAAATATGTAAAGTTCATATTTTTACGCTACCTGATATCGATTCCTTAATGTATATGTACTAAAAAATCGATTATTTACCTTAACCGAAGATTGTGAAGTTGTTCCATATACACTGTCGCTATGGCTTTACGACAACTCTATGACAACTCCAATAACATCAAAACGGCTAATTAACAGAAATATGTAAAGTTCATAATTTTACGCAACTTGATATCGATAGCTTAATGTGTATGTATCGAAAAATCAATTCTACCCCTTGATATAAGATTGTGAAATTGCTCCAAATACACTGTCGTTATGGCTATACGACAACTCTATGACAACTCCAATAACACCAAAACGGCTAATTAGCAAAAATATGTAAAGTTCATATTTTTACGCTACCTGATATCGATTCCTTAATGTATGTATATGTACTAAAAAATCAATTATTCACCTTAACCGAAGATTGTGAAGCTGTTCCATATACACTGTCGCTATGGCTTTACGACAACTCTATGACAACTCCAATAACATCAAAACAGCGAGTTAGCATAAATATGTAAAGTTTATATTTTTACGCGCCTTGATATCTATTGCTTAATGTGCATGTACTAAAAAATCGATTCTACACCTTAATATAAGATTGCTTAATATCTCCAAATACACTGTCGCTATGGCTATACGACAACTCTATGACAACTCCAATAACATCAAAACGGCGAGTTAGCATAAATATGTAAAGTTCATATTTTTGCGCAACTTGATATCGATTGCATAATATGTATGTACCAAAAAATCAATTTTACATCTTAATTTAAGATTGTAAAATTGTTCCAAATACACTGTCGCTATTGCTATTGAATAACTCTATGACAAGTCCACTAACATCAAAACGGCTAATTTGCATAAATATGTAAAGTTCATAGTTTTACGCGTCTTGATATCGATTGCATAATATGTATGTACCAAAAAATCAATTTTACATCTTAATTTAAGATTGTAAAATTGTTCCAAATGCACTGTCGCTATTGCTATAGGGCTACTCTATGACAACTCCCAAAACTTCAAAAAGGGTAATTAGAATAAATATGTAAAGTTCATATTTTTACGCATCTTGATATCGATTGCATAATATGTATGTACCAAAAAATCAATTTTACGTCTTAATTTAAGTTTGTAAAATTGGTCCAAATACACTGTCGCTATTGCTATAGAACAACTCTATGACAACTCCAATAACATCAAAACGGCGAGTTAGCACAAATATATAAAGTTCATATTTTTACGCAGCTTGATATCGATTGCTTAATGTGTGTGTATCAAAAAATCGATTCTACACCTTAATATAAGATTGTGAAATTGCTCCAAATACATTGCGCTATTGCTATAGGACAACTCTATGAAAACTCCAATAACGTAAAACGGCGAGTTAGCGTAAATATGTAAAGTTCATGTTTTTACGCAACTTGATATCGATTGCTTAATGTGTATGTATCAAAAAATCGATTCTACATTTTAATATGAGATTGTGAAATTTCTCCAAAGACACTGTCGTTATGGCTATAAGACAACTCTATGAAAGCTCCAATAACATCAAAACGGCT
>NW_024395050.1:0-9419 GCF_016617805.1 Bactrocera tryoni
ACAATCTTATATTGAGGTATAAAGTCAATTTTCTTGTATATACACATTTAGCAATCGACGTTGAGTTGCTTCAAATCATTTACTTCACTTATTTAAGTTAATTAACCTTCTTCATCTTACTGAAGTGGACATAAAGCCATAACGGCAGGGCATTTGGAAGAATTCCACAATTTATATTTAGATATAAAGTCGATTTTCTTCTATATATACACATTTAGCAATCGATATTGAGTTGCTGTAAGTCATTAATTTAACATATTTTAGTTAATTTGCCTTCTTCATCTTACTGAAGTGGACATAAACCCATAAGGGCAGTGCATTTGGAAAAATTCCACAATCTTATATTGAGGTATAGAGTCAAGTTTCTTGTATATATACATTTAGCAATCTATATTGAGTTGCCGCAAATCATTAATTTAACATATTTAAGTTAATTTACATTCTTCATCTTACTGAAGTCGACATAAAGCCATAATGGCAGCGCATTTGGAAAAATTCCACAATCTTTTATTGAGGTATAAAGTCAAGTTTCTTGTATATATACATTTAGCAATCTATATTGAGTTGCTTCAAATCATGAGTTTAACATATTTAAGTTAATTTACATTCTTCATCTTACTGAAGTCGACATAAAGCCATAATGGCAGTGCATTTGGAAAAATTCCACAATCTTTTATTGAGGTATAAAGTCAAGTTTCTTGTATATATACATTTAGCAATCGATATTGAGTTGCTTCAAATCATGAGTTTAACATATTTAAGTAAATTAACATTCTTCATCTTACTGAATTGGACATAAAGCCACAACGGCAGTGTATTTGGAAGAATTCCACAATCTTATATATTGAGGTATATAGTCAATTTTCTTGTATATTCGCATTTTGCAATCGACGCTGAGTTGCTTCAAATCCTTTACTTCACTTATTTAAGTTAATTAACATTCTTCATCTTACTGAAGTTGACATAAAGCCATAACGGCAGTGCATTTCTAAGAATTCCGCAATCTTATATTGAGGTATAAAGTCAATTTTCTTGTATATATTCATTTTGCAATCGGCGCTGAGTTGCTTCAAATCATTTACTTCACTTATTTAAGTTAATTAACCTTCTTCATCTTACTAAAGTGGAGATATAGCCATAACGGAAGAACTCCACAATCTTATATTGAAGTATAAAGTCAATTTTCATAAATATACACATTTAGCAAGCGATATTGATTTGCTTCAAATTATTTCCTTCACTTATTTAAGTTAATTAACCTTCTTCATCTTACTGAAGTGGACATACAGCCATAACGGCAGTGCATTTGGAAGAATTTCTCAATTTTATATTTAGATATATATTCGATTTTCTTGTATATACACATTTAGCAATCGATATTGAGTTGCTTCAAATTTTAGTTTAACATATTGGAGTTAATTAACCTTCTTTATCTTACTGAAGAGAAGATGAAGCCATAACGCCAGTGCATTTTTAAGAACGCCACAATCTTATAATAAGGCATAAAGTCGATTTTGTTGTATATACACATTTAGCAATGGTTATTGAGTTGCTCCAAATCATTTACTTCACTTATTTAAGTCAATTAACCTTAATCATCTTGCTGAGGTGGACATAAAACCATAAAGGCAGTGCATTTCGCAGAATTCCACAATCTTATATTGAGGTATAAAGTAAATTTTTTTGTAAATATACATTTAGCAATCGATATTGAGTTGCTGCAAATCATAAATTTAACATATTTAAGTTAATTTATATTCTTCATCTCACTGAAGTGGACATTTAGCTATAACGGCAGTGCATTTGGAAGAATTCCACAATCTCATATTAAGGTAATAAGTCAATTTTCTTAAATATACACATTAAGCAATCGACGCTGAGTTGCTTCAAATCATTTACTTCACTTATTTAAGTTATTTAACATTCTTCATCTTACTGAAGTAGACATAAAGCCATAACGGCAGTGCATTTGGAAGAATTCCACAATTTCATATTTAGATATAAAGTCGATTTTCTTGTATATACACATTTAACAAAGTTAATTTACCTTCTTCATCTTACTGAAGTGGACATAAAGCCATAACGGCAGTGCATTTGGAAGTATTCCACAATCTTATATTAGTGTATAAAACTGATTTTATTGTATATACACCTTTAGCAATCGATATTGAGTTGCTTTAAATCATTTACTTCACTTATTTAAGTTAACTAACATTTTTCATCTTACTGACGTGGACATAAAGCCATAATGGCAGTGCATTTCGCAGAATTCCACAATCTTATATTGAGGTATAAAGTTAATTTTCTTGTAAATATACATTTAGCAATCGATATTGAGTTGCTGCAAATCATAAATTTAACATATTTAAGTTAATTTACATTATTCATCTTACTGAAGTGGACATTTAGCTATAACGGCAGTGCATTTGGAAGAATTCCACAATCTCATATTAAGGTATAAAGTCAATTTTCTTAAATATACACATTTAGCAATCGACGCTGAGTTGCTTCAAATCCTTTACTTCACTTATTTAAGTTAATTTACATTTTTCATCTTACTGAAGTGGACATAAAGCCATAATGGCAGTGCATTTGGAAGAATTTCACAATTTTATATTTAGATGTAAAGTCGATTTTCTTGTATATATACATTAAGCAATCGATATTGAAATGCTGCAAATCATAAATTTAACATATTTAAGTTAATTTACATTCTTCATCTTACTGAAGTGGACATAAAGCCATAACGGCAGTGCATTTGGAAGTATTCCACAATCTTATATTAATGTATAAAACTGATTTTATTGTATATACACCTTTAGCAATCGATATTGAGTTGCTTTAAATCATTTACTTCACTTATTTAAGTCAATTAACCTTAATCATCTTGCTGAGGTGGACATAAAGCCATAATGGCAGTGCATTTCGCAGAATTCCACAATCTTATATTGAGGTATAAAGTAAATTTTTTTGTATATGTACATTTAGCAATCGATATTGAGTTGCTGCAAACCATAAATTTAACATATTTAAGTTAATTTACATTCTTCATCTTACTGAAGTGGACATATAGCCATAACGGCAGTGCATTTGGAAGAATTTCACAATCTCATATTAAGGTATAAGGTCAATTTTCTTAAATATACACATTTAGCAATCGATATTGAGTTGCTGCAAATCATAACTTTAACATATTTAAGTTTATTTAACTTCTTTATCTTACTGAAGTGGACATGTAGCTATAACGACAGTGCATTTGGAAGAATTCCACAATCTTATATTAAGGTATTAAGTCGATTTCTGGTACATATATACACATTTAGGAATCGATATTGAGTTGCTTCAAACCATTAATTTAACATATTTAAATTAATTATTCTTCTTCGTCTTACTGAAGCTGACATATGGCCATAACGGCAGTGCATTTGGAAGAATTCCTCAATTTTATATTTAGATATAAAGTCGATTTTCTTGTATATATACATTTAGCAATCGATATTGAGTTTCTGCAAATCATTAATTTAACATAGTTCAGTAATTTACCTTCTTCATCTTACTGAAGTGGACATATAGCCATAACGGCAGTGCATTTGGAAGAATTCCACAATCTTTTATTGAGGTATAAAGTCAAGTTTCTTGTATATATACATTTAGCAATCGATATTGAGTTGCTGCAAATCATAAATTTAACATATTTAAGTTAATTTACATTATTCATCTTACTGAAGTGGACATTTTGCTATAACGGCAGTGCATTTGGAAGAATTCCACAATCTCATATTAAGGTATAAAGTCAATTTTCTTAAATATACACATTTAGCAATCGACGCTGAGTTGCTTCAAATCCTTTACTTCACTTATCTAAGTTAATTTACATTCTTCATCTTACTGAAGTGGACATATAGCCATAAAGGCAATGCATTTGGAAGAAATCCACAATCTCATATTAAGGTATAAAGTCAATTTTCTTAAATATACACATTTAGCAATCGATATTGAGTTGCTGCAAATCATAAATTTAACATATTTAAGTTAATTTAACTTCTTTATCTTACTGAAATGGACATGTAGCTATAACGACAGTGCATTTGGAAGAAATCCACAATCTTATATTAAGGTATAAAGTTGATTTCTTGTACATATATACACATTTAGGAATCGATATTGAGTTGCTTCAAACCATTATTTTAACATATTTAAATTAATTATTCTTCTTCGTCTTACTGAAGCTGACATATGGCCATAACGGCAGTGCATTTGGAAGAATTCCTCAATTTTATATTTAGATATAAAGTCGATTTTCTTGTATATATACATTTAGCAATCGATATTGAGTTGCTTCAAATCATTTACTTTACTAATTTAATTCAATTAACCTTAATCATCTTGCTGTGGACATAAAGCCATAATGGCAGTGCATTTCGCAGAATTCCACAATCTTATATTAAGGTATAAAGTAAATTTCCTTGTATATATACATTTAGCAATCGATATTGAGTTGCTGCAAATCATAGATTTAAAATATTTAAGTTAATTTACATTCTTCATCTTACTGAATTGGACATAAAGCCATAACGGCAGTGCATTTGGAAGAATTCCACAATCTCACATTAAGGTATAAAGTCAATTTTCGTAAATATACACATTTAGCAATCGATATTGAGTTGCTGCAAATCATAAATTTAACATATTTAAGTTAATTTAACTTCTTTTTCTTACTAAAGTGGACATATAGCCATAACGACAGTGCATTTGGAAGAATTCCACAATCTTATATTAAGGTATAAAGTTGATTTCTTGTACATATATACACATTTAGGAATCGATATTGAGTTGCTTCAAAGCATTAATTTAACATATTTAAATTAATTATTCTTCTTCGTCTTACTTAAGCTGACATATGGCCATAACGGCAGTTTAGATATAAAGTCGATTTTGTTGTATATACACATTTAGCAATCGATATTGAGTTGCTTCAAATCATTTACTTCACTTATTAAATAAATTAACCTTCATCATCTTGCTGAAGTGGCCATAATGGCAGTGCATTTCGAAGAATTCCACAATCTTATATTGAGGTATAAATTCGATTTTCTTGTATATACACATTTAGAAATCGATATTGAGTTGCTGCTAATCATTAGTTTAACATATTTAAGTTAATTAACCTTTTTCATTTTACTGAAGTGGACATAAACCCATTACGGCAGTGCATTTGGAAGAATTCCACAATCTTATATTGAGTTATAAAGTAAATTTTCTTAAATATACACATTTAGCAATCGATATTGAGTTGCTGCAAATCATGAATTTAACATATTTAAGTTAATTTACATTCTTCATCTTACTGAATTTGACATAAAGTCATAATGGCAGTGCATTTGGAAGAATTCCACAATTTTATATTTAGATATAAAGCCGATTTTCTTGTATATACACATTTAGCAATCGATATTGAAATGCTGCAAATCATAAATTTAACATATTTAAGTCAATTCAACTTTTTCATCTTACTGAAGTGGACATATAGCCATAACGACAGTGCATTTGGAAGAATTCCACAATCTTACGTTAAGGTATAAAGTCGATTACTTGTATATATATACACATTTAGGAATCGATATTGAGTTGCTTCAAACCATTAATTTAACATATTTAAATTAGTTATTCTTCTCCGTCTTACTGAAGCTAACATATGGCCATAACGGCAGTGCATTTGGAAGAATTCCTCAATTTTGTATTTAGATATAAAGTCGATTTTCTTGTATATACACATTTAGCAATCGATATTGAGTTGCTTCAAATCATTAGTTTAACATATTGGAGTTAATTAACCTTCTTTATCTTACTGAAGAGAAGATGAAGTCATAACGCCAGTGCATTTGGAAGAACGCCACAATCTTATAAAAAGGCAAAAAGTCGATTTTGTTGTATATACACATTTAGCAATGGATATTAAGTTGCTTCAAATCATTTACTTCACTTATTTAAGTCAATTAACCTTAATCATCTTGCTGAGATGGACATAAAGCCATAATGCCAGTGCATTTCGCAGTATTCCACACTCTTATATTGAGGTATAAAGTAAATTTTCTTGTATATATACATTTAGCAATCGATATTGAGTTGCTGCAAACCATAAATTTAACATATTTAAGTTAATTTACATTCTTCATCTTACTGAAGTGGACATATAGCCATAACGGCAGTGCATTTGGAAGAATTTCACAATCTCATATTAAGGTATAAGGTCAATTTTCTTAAATATACACATTTAGCAATCGATATTGAGTTTCTGCAAATCATAACTTTAACATATTTAAGTTAATTTAACTTCTTTATCTTACTGAAGTGGACATGTAGCTATAACGACAGTGCATTTGGAAGAATTCCACAATCTTATATTAAGGTATTAAGTCGATTTCTGGTACATATATACACATTTAGGAATCGATATTGAGTTGCTTCAAACAATTAATTTTACATATTTAAATTAATTATTCTTCTTCGTCTTACTGAAGCTGACATATGGCCATAACGGCAGTGTAGATATAAAGTCGATTTTGTTGTATATACACATTTAGCAATCGATATTGAGTTGCTTCAAATCATTTACTTCACTTATTAAATTAATTAACCTTCATCATCTTGCTGAAGTGGACATAAAGCCATAATGGCAGTGCATTTCGAAGAATTCCACAATCTTATATTGAGGTATAAATTCGATTTTCTTGTATATACACATTAAGTAATCGATATTGAGTTGCTGCTAATCATTAGTTTAACATATTTAAGTTAATTAACCTTTTTCATCTTACTGAAGTGGACATAAACCCATTACGGCAGTGCATTTGGAAGAATTCCACAATCTCACATTAAGGTATAAAGTCAATTTTCTTAAATATACACATTTAGCAATCGATATTGAGTTGCTGCAAATCATAAATTTAACATATTTAGGTTAGTTTAAATTCTTTATCTTACTAAAGTGGACATATAGCCATAACGACAGTGCATTTGGAAGAATTCCACAATCTTATATTAAGGTATAAAGTTGATTTCTTGTACATATATACACATTTAGGAATCGATATTGAGTTGCTTCAAACCATTATTTTAACATATTTAAATTAATCATTATTCTTCGTCTTACTAAAACTGACATATGGCCATAACGGCAGTTTAGATATAAAGTCGATTTTGTTGTATATACACTTTTAGCAATCGATATTGAGTTGCTTCAAATCATTTACTTCACTTATTAAATTAACTAACCTTCATCATCTTGCTGAAGTGGGCATAAAGCCATAATGGCAGTGCATTTCGAAGAATTCCACAAACTTATATTGAGGTATAAATTCGATTTTCTTGTATATACACATTTAGCAATCGATATTGAGTTGCTGCTAATCATTAGTTTAACATATTTAAGATAATTAACCTGTTTCATCTTCCTTTTCTTTTTCAATTCCACAATCTTATGTTAAGGTATAAAGTCGATTACTTGTACATATATACACATTTAGGAATCGATATTGAGTTACTTCAAACCATTAATTTAACATATTTAAATTAGTTATTCTTCTTCGTCTTACTGAAGCTAACATATGGCCATAACGGCAGTGCATTTGGAAGAATTTCTCAATTTTATATTTAGATATAAAGTCGATTTTCTTGTATATACACATTTAGCAATCGATATTGAGTTGCTTCAAATCATTAGTTTAACTTATTGGAGTTAATTAACCTTCTTTATCATACTGAAGAGAAGATGAAGCCATAACGCCAGTGCATTTGGAAGAACGCCACAATCTTATAATAAGGCATAAAGTCGATTTTGTTTTATATACACATTTAGCAATGGATATTGAGTTGCTTCAAATCATTTACTTCACTTATTTAAGTCAATTAACCCTAATCATCTTGCTGAGGTGGACATAAAGCCATAATGGCAGTGCATTTCGCAGAATTCCACAATCTTATATATAGGTATAAAGTAAATTTTTTTGTATATGTACATTTAGCAATAGATATTGAGTTGCTGCAAACCATAAATTTAACATATTTAAGTTAATTTACATTCTTCATCTTACTGAAGTGGTCATATAGCCATAACGGCAGTGCATTTGGAAGAATTCCACAATCTCATATTAAGGTATAAAGTCAATTTTCTTAAATATACACATTTAGCAATCGATATTGAGTTGCTGCAAACCATAAATTTAACATATTTAAGTTAATTTAACTTTTTCATCTTACTGAAGTGGACATATAGCCATAACGACAGTGCATTTGGAAGAATTCCACAATCTTATGTTAAGGTATAAAGTCGATTACTTGTACATATATACACATTTAGGAATCGATATTAAGTTGCTTCAAACCATTAATTTAACATATTTAAATTAATTATTCTTCTTCGTCTTACTGAAGCTAACATATGGCCATAACGGCAGTGCATTTGGAAGAATTCCTCAATTTTATATTTAGATATAAAGTCGATTTTCTTGTATATACACATTTAGCAATCGATATTGAGTTGCTTCAAATCATTAGTTTAACATATTGGAGTTAATTAACCTTCTTTATCTTACTGAAGAGAAGATGAAGTCATAACGCCAGTGCATTTGGAAGAACGCCACAATCTTATAAAAAGGCAAAAAGTCGATTTTGTTGTATATACACATTTAGCAATGGATATTAAGTTGCTTCAAATCATTTACTTCACTTATTTAAGTCAATTAACCTTAATCATCTTGCTGAGATGGACATAAAGCCATAATGCCAGTGCATTTCGCAGAATTCCACACTCTTATATTGAGGTATAAAGTAAATTTTCTTGTATATATACATTTAGCAATCGATATTGAGTTGCTGCAAACCATAAATTTAACATATTTAAGTTAATTTACATTCTTCATCTTACTGAAGTGGACATATAGCCATAACGGCAGTGCATTTGGAAGAATTTCACAATCTCATATTAAGGTATAAAGTCAATTTTCTTAAATATACAAATTTAGCAATCGATATTGAGTTACTGCAAATCATAACTTTAACATATTTACGTTAATTGAACTTCTTTATCTTACTGAAGTGGACATGTAGCTATAACGACAGTGCATTTGGAAGAATTCCACAATCTTATATTAAGGTATAAAGTTGATTTCTGGTACATATATACACATTTAGGAATCGATATTGAGTTGCTTCAAACAATAAATTTTACATATTTAAATTAATTATTCTTCTTCGTCTTACTGAAGCTGACATATGGCCATAACGGCAGTTTAGATATAAAGTCGATTTTGTTGTATATACACATTTAGCAATCGATATTGAGTTGCTTCAAATCATTTACTTCACTTATTAAATTAATTAACCTTCATCATCTTGCTGAAGTGGACATAAAGCCATAA
>NW_024395051.1:0-1660 GCF_016617805.1 Bactrocera tryoni
GGATTGTGGAGTTATTCCAAATGCAATGCCGTTATGGCTTTATGTCCACTTCAGTAAGATGAAGAAGGTAAATTTACTTAAATGTTAAACTAATGATTCTAAGCAACTCAACGTCGTTTGCGAAATGTGAATATACAAGAAAATCGGCTTTATATCTTAATATAGCATTGTGGAATTCTTCCAAATGCACTGCCGTTATGGCTTTATGTCCACTTCAGTAAGACGAGGAAGGTAAATTAACTTAAATATGTTAAACGATATGATTCGAATTGATTCGAAGCAACTCAACATCGGTTGCTAAATGTGAATATACCAAAAAATCGACTTTATGCCTTAATATAAGATTGTGGAGTTCTTACAAATGCACTGCCGGTATGGCTTCATGTCAACTTCAGTAAGATAAAGAGTGTTAATTAACTTAAATAAGTGAAGTAAATGATTTGAAGCAACTCAATATCGATGGCTAAATGTGAAAATACAAGAAAATCTACTTTATACCTTAATATAAGGTTGTGGAATTCTTCCAAATGCACTGCCGTTATGGCTTTATGTCAACTTCAGTAAGATGAAGAATGCTACTTAACTTAAATAAGTGAAGTAAATGGTTTGAGGCAACTCAGTGTCGATTGCTAAATGTGTATATACAAGAAAATCGACTTTATACTTTAATATAAGATTGTGGAATTCTTCCAAATGCACTGCCGTTATGGCTTTATGTCCACTTCAGTAAGATGAAGAATGCTTATTAACTTAAATAAGTGAAGTAAATGATTTGACACAACTCAATATCGATTGCGAAATGTGAATATACAAGAAAATCGAACTCATACCTTAATATAGGATTGTGGAGTTATTCCAAATGCACTGCCGTTATGGCTTTATGTCCACTTCAGTAAGATAAAGAAGGTAAGTGAGCTTAAATATGTTAAACTAATGATTCGAAGCAACTCAACATCGGTTGCTAAATGTGAATATACAAGAAATCGACTTTATGCCTTAATATAGGATTGTGGAATTCTTCCAAATGCACTGCCTTTATGATTTTATGTCCGCTTCAGTAAGATGAAAAAGTTAAATTAACTTAAATATGTTAAACTAATGATTCGAAGCAACTCAATGTCGTTTGCTAAATACGTATATACAAGAAAATCGACTTTATACCTTAATATAAGATTGTGGAGTTCTTCCAAATGCACTGCCGGTATGGCTTTATGTCAACTTCAGTAAGATGAAGAGTGTTAATTAACTTAAATAAGTAAAGTAAATGATTTGAAGCAACTCAATATCGATGGCTAAATGTGAAAATACAAGAAAATCGACTTTACACCTTTATATAAGATTGTGAAATTCTTCCAAATGCACTGCCGTTAAGGCTTTATGTCAACTTCAGTAAGATGGAGAATGCTACTTAACTAAAATGAGTGAAGTAAATGATTTGAGGCAACTCAATATCGATTGCTAAATGTGTATATACAAGAAAATTGACTTTATACCTTAATATAGGATTGTGGAATTCTTCCAAATGCACTGCCGTTATGGCTTTATGTCAACTTCTGTAAGATGAAAAATGCTTATTACCTTCAATGAGTGAAGTAAATGATTTGAGGCAACTCAATATCGATTGCTTAATGTGTATATACAAGAAAATCGACTTTATACC